>NC_046664.1:109315131-109320461 GCF_010883055.1 Belonocnema kinseyi | reverse complement strand
GTTATGGTTTTACCTTTTTCAAGATAGTCCACGAATATTATGCCATGTGAATCCCAAAATACGGAGGCCATAACCTTTCCGACCCATTGTTGCGTTTTTGGATGCTTCGGAGCACTTTGGCCTGGTGGAACCCACTGTTTTGCCTGCTGCGTTGACTCAGGAGTGTAGTAGTGGATCCAGGTTTCATCCATGGTTATGAATCGGCGCAAAAACTCGGTCGGCTTATGCGAAAATAATGCCAAATTCTACTGGGAAGTTGTCACACGAATTCGTTTTTGGTCCACTGTGAGCAAACGCGGCACCCATCGCGCGCAGAGCTTCTTCATGCTTAAAACTGAATGCACGATATTGCCCACACGTTTGAATGACATGTCTACAGCATTAGCTACCTCTCTCAATTTCACTTTGGGATCATTCAACATCATATCATGGATTTTTTCGACATTTTCTGGTGTAGTGACCTCTTTTGGGCGCCCAGATCGTTCAGCATCAACTGTGCTCCTACGGCCATAACGAAACTCGGTAAACCACTTATGAATCGTTCCAATCGACGGTGCAGAGTCCGGGTAATACTTATCCAGCTTGGCGCTGCTCTGCGAGTGAGTGTCCCATCGATACGAAAAGGTGATAGTCTGACAGGGTGAAGTCTAGAGAGTACGGCGGGAGCGATAATATTTCCCAATTCAATGCTTTTAATGTGTTCTTCACCACTTTAGCGGTATAAGACCGTGCGTTATCATGTTGTAGGATAACTTGCCATGTCTTCGGGCCCATTCCGGCCGTTTTTCGATCAACGCATGATTCAAATTGATAATTTGTTACCGGTAGCGATCCGTATTCACCGTCTCAACAGGTTTTAATAACTCGAAGTACACCACACCACACTGGTCCCACCAAACGCAGAGCATTGTCTTACGGCCAAAGCGATTTGGCCTTGGAGTCAATGGGCTGACCTCACCAGGTGAAAGCCATGATATTTTCCGCTTCGCGTTCTCGAAATAAATCTATTTTTCGTCCCCGTGACAATTCGATGCAGAAAAGATTTCCTTTCGAACCCTTCAAGCAGCATTTCACAAATGGTTTTTCACATTTACTGTTTGTACTGTTTGTGCCATAAGTTTCTACCAGCAATCGATGAGCTTCAACTGCTTTTTACATTCTCATCATTTATGATTGAGAAAGTATTAGAATTGTCGGAAATTTGACATCACAGTTTTTCAACGGATCTCCACGTTTCGAGACCCCCTGAATCCGAAAATCAGATATTCACGTTGGCGTCTGTCTGTCTGTCCGGCCGTCTGCCCGTAAACACGATAACTCTCGAAAAAATGAATGAATCAAATCCAGCTTTGACAAACTTTTTTTAGGTCCTAAAAGAAAGGACGAGTTCGTTAACCAGCCATTTTTGATAAAAATTCAAAAAGTGAGCGCATTTTGAAAATTTTTTAAGACCACTTTTTTCTGAATTTGAAAATTCTATGTATGGATATTTATAGTATTAAAAAGAACAAACAATTTATCCTTATGACTTTTTTCGATTAAAAAGAAAATTCTCAGAGATATAGCGTTTTCAAAATTTTTTAAATCAACCACTCAGCGCCGTCCCATATGGAAACTAACTAAAAATTATTCTAGTGAGATGAACGATTAGTTGATATTTTTTTGCTTTTTTTCCTCTCTGATGACATATAACGTTTCCGAAAAACTACCCCTAAGACGTACACACCTACCCCAAGTGATCAAAAACGTTTTAAAAGCGGGATACCCACCTTCAACAATGAAAACATGATTTAGAGCTCCAAAATAAGTACATGATACTTCAAAATTCTCCCGTTATTATAATTTCCTTAAAAAACTACCCTTCCACGTAAACGTATACAGCAGAACATATACACGCATGGAAAAAGCATACAAAATAATACAACTTAGAAAACACTGTTAGTTGATATTTTTTGCTTTTCGATGATAAAT
Organism: Belonocnema kinseyi; assembly: GCF_010883055.1. Classification (NCBI taxonomy): domain Eukaryota; kingdom Metazoa; phylum Arthropoda; class Insecta; order Hymenoptera; family Cynipidae; genus Belonocnema; species Belonocnema kinseyi. Next base: position 109,318,490 of record NC_046664.1, on the reverse strand, counting down.
AAAATGTTCCACAAAAACTACCCCTAAGATGTACATGCATCGACGCCTCGTGATCAAAAATGTGTTAAAAGTTGGAAAACCACTTTGAACAATGTAAAAATGATTTAGAACTCCAAATTAATTAGATGACACTTCAAAATTCTCCCCTCATTATAATTTCCCCAAAAAACTACCCTTCCACGTGAAAGTATACAGACGAACATATATATATATATATATATGTATGAAAAAAGCATATAAAAATGATACAATGTAGAAAACACTGTTAGTTGATATTTTTTTGTTCTTTTTTTACTCTCCGATGATATATAATAAGTTCCCCAAAAACTACACCTATGACTCGTAATCAAAAACGTTTTAAAAGTTGAAAAACCTCCTAGAACAATGTAAAAATGATTTAGAACTCCAAAATAATTACGTGACACTTAAAAATTCTCACCTCATCATAGTTTCCTTAAAAAACTACCCTTCCACGTGAAAGTTTGCATCGAAACATATACATGTATGAAATAAGCATAATAAATAATAAGACTTAGAAAATACTGTTAGTTGATATTTTTTGGCTCTTTTTTTCCTCTCCGATGATATTTAATACGATTCCCAAAAACTACCCCTAAGACGTACACACCAACCCCTCGTGATCAAAAACGTTTTAAAAGTTGGAAAATTCCCTTGAACAATGTAAAAATGATTTAGAACTCCAAAATAATTACATGACACTTGAAAATTCTCACCTGATTATAATTTCCTTAAAAAACTACCCTTCCACGTAAACGTATGCAGCGGAAAATATATATGTATGAAAAAAGCATTAAAAATAATACAACTTAAAAAACACTGTTAGTTGATATTTTTTGCTCTTTTTTTGCTCTGCGATGATATATAATACGTTTTCCAAAAACTACCCCTCGTGATCAAAAACGTTTTAAAAGTTGGAAAATCACCCTTAACAATGTAAAAATGATTTAGAACTCCAAATTAATTACATTACACTCGAAAATTTCCCCCTTATTATAATTTCTTAAAAAAACTACCCTTGCACGTAAGCGTATGCAGTGGAATATATATATGTATGAAAAAAGCTCAAAAAATAAGAGAACTTAGAAAAGAAATCACTGTTAGTTGATATTTTTTTGCTCTATGATAATAATTATATGATACGTTTCCCCAAAACTACCCCTAAGTTATACATACCTACCTCTCGTGATGAAAAACTTTCTAAAATTGGAAAAACCACCTTAAACAATCTAAATATGATTTAGATCTCCAAATTACGTAATTGACACTTGAGAATTTCCCAGTCATTAGAATTTTCCTAAAAAACTATCCTTCCACGTGAATATATGCAGCGAAACTTACACTGAAAAAAATAATTCTAAGCACCAAGTAAATGCATTTACTTGAATCCTATTTTTTATCATCAAGGAAATATTCTTTAACAGAAGTAATTTTTATTTAAACCAAGCATATATCTTTTGTTGATCTAAAAAAATGAATTCTTTGACTGTATTTTCTTGATTGAAATTCATATTTCTTACATTCAAGAAAATGATTTCCTTAATTCAAAAGGTCTAAATTCGTTGAAATATGATTAGTCGTTCGATTCTTGAAATGATTCGGACACATTCAAATAAATAATTTTCCAAACTTGAATCAAGAATTTAGGTTTATTTAAATCAAAGAAATAATAACTTAATGCAAAATAATATTAATTAAATTACAATATATATTTTTTCTCACAAAGATTTCATGAATTTATAGCAATGGAGCATTTATTTAGATGAAAAAGGTATTGTGTTTACATAAATTATTATTTCTTCAGTGGAAGAAAATATTTCATTTTATTACTAGAATTAAACTATTCATAACAAATAAGCATTTATTCCAAGGAAGTAATCATTTTAAAAAAATCAAAAATTTAATAATTTGGCGTGATTTGTTTCGATGGAACACTTCTTTAGGTAAAGAAATGCAGCACAAAAAAACTGAAGTTTCCATTGGAACCCGTTTTTGGTTCCAAAGCAGCTGCAACAAAAATAAACCCTACTTGCTGAAAAGGAACCCAAAACGATAAATGAGCTGTAAATAATACCACACTTGGGGTTCGAAAGGATCTCAAATGTAATTAAGCCTATTCCTAAAGAACCTATTTTTCGCTTTGCCCACTTCGATATTATGATTAATTAATAACACAATATGTACCTTAAATCACTCATGTAATCGAACTCTGGTGGACATAAATTAATGAAGATAATTAAATTACAAAATAATAACGTAATTAAATTAGATATAATGACTTGGTAACAGCTCCATGCCTCGACCGTGTATGTGTATTTAGTAGTAGTTTTCTTACGATCCGGAGGGGAAATGTCGGTCAAACTAAGCCAACAGATGGCACCACAAAAAGTAGGTCTGTCTTTTTCATTGAATTGCATTAAGAAAAAGCAAAAATAATTAAAAACTTGATGCTGTTTGCAAATATACAAAAAATAATATATGAAAAAATAAGAGTAACTACTACTAATTATTTCAAAAAAGAAAAAGTCATAAAGATATGTAGTTTAATATGAATAAAATTTAATTTTGAGATACATTTTGAAAGCAGTTCGAACTTTATATATTCTATAGATCTTGCTTCCCGAAATATTGTCTCCTCTATTTTTTTATTAATGATTTTTCCAGTCACAGTATGAGCAAAGTCTTATTATCGGTGAACAATTTTTTGTTGCTAAAAGTGCTTCCCATTAATGTAGGAATGATATTTAATAACCAAAATAATTTAAAAGCTTATAATAACCACTGTGATGAACAATTTTTGTGTCAAAATATTAGAATTTGAGATTTTCAAATTATAATTTCCTTCAATGGCCACAACGACTTTAGGTATTCCTTAAAATAATAAATATTTGATAAAATATAACAATTTAAAATTTGGAAACAAATTAGATAAACAAATTTAAAATGTTTGCCCTTTCGCATAGTTTTGCACTTCTTCGACAGCAGGTTGAAGGTGAACACAAAGAACTTGCACAATATTCTCTATTAGGTACTTTATTGATACAGAGGCGTCTGTAAGCAGTGCTCGTGGCTAGTTAGTCATCACTGGAAAGAATACGGCGCGCAGGCCGCAGTGTGAACTCCTCTCTCACACACACACTCTCACTCAGTATTCGCATGTGCTTATACATACACGCACACAAGAGGGTTTAGTTGAACTAACTCCAACACTCCCCCCGTTCGGCTAAACCTCTATATATAAAAAATATCTGTATCAAAAATATAACAAAGCGAATCAAAATACTTTAAGTACAAACAAAACACCTTTTCTCTCAATCAATATCATGTGCTTAGGGTCTCTC
>NC_046664.1:109310974-109315031 GCF_010883055.1 Belonocnema kinseyi | reverse complement strand
ATCACGACAATGCGCCTGTTCATTCATGCTTAGTTGCACAAGCAAAATTGCATGAAATCGGCTTCGAATTGGTTCCTCAGCCACCGTATTCACCTGACCTGGCCCCCAGCGATTATTACTTGTTCCCTACCCTGAAGAGATGGCTCACCGGTAAGCGTTTTTACTCAAATGAGGAGCTCATAGCTGAAACTGAGGCGTATTTTGGATACCTTCCGATCGAGTACTTTTCGGACGGTATCAAAAAGTTAGAAAATCGTTGGGCTCGCTGTATCGACCTAAAAGGAGAGTATGTTGAAAAATAAAACCGACTTTGGCCAAAAAAACGTCTCCGTGTTTCATTTTTTAGGGACTTATCAGACTGCCTAGTAACACCCCTTAGTATATTTCGCTCAACATTTATCGGCCTCACAGCAAATAACAAACGGAAAACAGCCACTAAAAGCATATTCATGCAGAATGTAATCAGTCAGGTTTTCGAAAAAATTTTAAATCTTTTGGACAATTTTGAAAGGTAATGAAAGAATATTCTTCAGATTCATATGAAAATTTAAAAGGATTTTTTGTTTTTGCAAATAAATCGCTAGAGAAAATTTAAAAAGATTTACAAAAATGCTGGGAAAAAATCCAAAATATCTTCAGCAATTTTTTAATTTTTTAAGACGTAACAATTTTAAGACAAATTTGGGCGTTGAAGAATAAATATTCTATAAAAAAAGAATTCTCAACTATGAAGATTAATTTTAAACCAATAAAAAATCAATAGAATAGTTAAAGTTTAAACTACAAAATTTTACTTGTTGAATACTTCAATTTTCAATCAAAAATTGTTAATGAAAAAATTAACTTTCAACCAAATATTTGAATTTCCAATAAAGAAAGGAATCTCCATACAAGCTTTATTGTCTACCAAAAACAACGAATTAAAAAAATTTCCGTTTTTACATCATATTACATCAAATTAAATATTACATCAATTTATATGAATTTAGGCAATATTGTATATGAAAATTTAAAGAACAAGATTATACAAGCACCGCATGGTTCTACTGTCAGCAACCTTCATCTAAAAATGACACCATTACAAGCATATACGCGATAAATCATATTTACTTTTACGGAAATTTCTGAGTGTTGATACTTTTGTTTAGCGGGTTCTTGAGCCAACGCAGTTTTTAAATGTTTAAAAAAGTTTCAACATATTTTTAAATTTTCTTGAAGAAATTTTGTTTTTTAAATAAAAAATAATTTACAACTTTCCCGGAAATGTTAGGCCAAAAAATTTTAATTTCTTAATTCCATTCCAAATTCTGAAATATAATCCAAAGCTTTATTTCAAAATCTTCAGAAATCTAAATTTTCTTTTATCTTTTAAAAATCTTCTCAATATTAAAATTTTCCAGAATATTTTTTAGCAATTTCTTGAAATGTTTTGAAAAAATTGTAGAATATTCTCTCAAAATTAATTTTTGATAATTTTGACAATTTTCTTTAAAAATCTTGGAATCTCTTTAAGTATTCTTTTCAAATGAACTTTAAAAATAAAAATAAAAATATTACATTTTTTTAGGAAATTTAAAAAAAGTTTTTTATAATATTCAAATTTTTCAAAATTCTTAAAAAGCTTTTCCTTTCGAAATATTAAAAAATTTGTATTTCGCTCAACATTGGTCGGCATCTCAGCATATAACAAACTGAAAACATCCACTAAAATCATATTCATACAAAAAATTTGAAAGGATTTCTTGTTTTTTAAAATAAATTTTTAGAGAAAATTTTAAAAGATTTCTAAAAATGCTGAGAAAGAATCCATAATATCTTCAGCAATTTTTTATTTTTTTAGGACGTAAAAATTGTCAGAAAAATTTTAAAACCCCTGTCATTATTTACAAGATCACATGATTTTTGCATTTTTTCCAGATTGTCGTCGATTCGTTTTTTAAAGACTTTTAGTCATTATTATTTTTTTGACTCACTTATATGCCGCAAAATCCTATACAATATCTATAACTGAAATGGCAAAAAGAATCTAGTAGTCATGCGCATGATTTCTTTGAATCTTTCAATAATTTATAAATTTTAAAATCGTGTGAAATATGGCAGCTTAACCACAAAAAAGTAGGTCTCATTCAAAGAGAGGGAAATCGATTCAATATGAACTTTCTTAAAATGGTCATTGCAATACATGGCAGATTCAAAGCTGTTTGAGAAAATGACCGATCCACATAGTCGCAAACTGATTTAGTTTTAACTTTGTGAATCTGCAAATGACAGATACGCAATTTACAGAGTCGTCTTTTCAATCCTATTCCTATCAATCGACTTTGTAAAATTTAACGAAAGCGTTTATTTAACCCATTTTTCATTATTAAATCTTTTTATAACTTATAAATTCGAAAAATATTCAAATCTATATTTATTTATACTTTAATCATTTATTTAAACGTTTTAAAAAATGCATCAAAGAAATCAATCAATTTTTTTAAGAATCGAGAATCAAGAATTTAAGAATCAAGAAATCTATTGAAATGTGTGAATAAAAATAATTTTAACTCTAGAGAGGCGGACTTGAATTGATTAAAATTAAATTTTCAAAACTTATATTCCACATGAAGGAATTAAAATAATTGATCACACATATTTTGTGAAATAATTAGAAGGAATTAAATAATCTCGAAAATCGAACACTTTTGGGGAATAGAAGACATCTCTCTTACTTAATCTGTCAGTACAATTACCAGGCATTAAATATATTGAAAACACTTCTCTTTAGGGGAATAGGAACCGATGCGGCGGCCGCTATAGAAATAGAAATAAATATCCTATTCTTATAATGACATTTTAGACAGATAGAAAAATCGCGCATTCAAAATAATAGAATAATCTTCACTTTAACGCTGAATTTTGAAAATATGAATTTTTTTCTATTCAACGCTTATTACCGGAAAGTTAGCAAATTGTTTACGAAAATACATCAATATCCAATGCATTTTTCTCATATCCGGAACCTACCCAGGAAAATGAACCGATAGAAAGCGAGTCGGTTTAAATTGCGTATCTTTCATTCGCAGATTGAAAGAATGAAATTGAAATCGGTTGGCCACATTTTTAATTAAGCATCAGTACGCGGTGCTTTAAATATATCACTCCACATTCGTTGAAATACTGAGTGAATAGAGTCGAATGAGACACTGACTAAGCTGAAATAATTCTTATGAGCATTCTATGATTCACCATCACATCAATAGGTTATACCGGGATATCCCATTTGATCCCATTTATCTCACAGGATATCCCAAGGATATCCCAGGGATAACCCCAGAATATCCCTGGGACGTTTACGGGATATTCAAATTTCCCAAGTAGGATATAAATTATTTTTCTATATCCTACATGGGACATTCGAATATCCTGTAAACCTCCCAGGGATATCTTGGGGTTATCCCTGGGATATCCAAATTTCCGCCTTGCGGGATATCCGACGGGTTATCCCTGGTATATCCTTGGGACAACCTGGGAGATAAATGGGGTTAAATGGGATATCCCGGTATATCCTATTGCTGTGAGCGCATTATTGTACACATAAATGGGTTGAAATTCAATATGAAATGGAGTTCTTAAAAGATCACACCCAATGGTACAAATACGATGCACACAGCAATTTTTAATAAGCGTCTAATAAATATTGCTGCAACCAATTAAAAAAACTAATAACGTTTTAAAAATGCGGTCCATCACTTTGTGAAATTTTTAATCGGTCACCATACAGCCAGCATCAATTCACGTAAATTTCGTAGAACCATTTTTCTCTATTTTTACGCGGAACACTCGGAACTAGAATAAAGGCCGAGTTTCTCAAATTTCAGACAACTCAGCCCATAAATGTCCTTCCTGGATAAAATGGATCCGTGACAAAAAGTCCAAAAGACAAAGCGCCCGCCCAGTGAGAGTCGCGCTCCGTGATACGAGGGTGGATTGATAAGTTTCCGGCCTGACCAAGAGATGGCGCCACTAGGCCTACCTTGAGGTGGCGTTCTATAGTACCATCCTTAGATAGCTT
>NC_046664.1:109277358-109310874 GCF_010883055.1 Belonocnema kinseyi | reverse complement strand
GAATCATTCTATAGAGATGGCATTACTAGACTAGAACACCGCTATGAGAAATGTATTAGCCTTGGAGGAGATTATGTTGAGAAATAAAAAAAAAAATTCTTATAAACGTTGTTTTTCTTGGTCAGGCCGGAAACTTATCAATCCACCCTCGTATATGTATGCATGAGCACGACCCGACTCGCTTTCTGATTCGCGGGCCTTTTCCACGGAGCGCGACTCTCATTGGGCGGGCGCTTTGTCGTTTGGGCTTTTTGTCACGGATCCATTTTCAGTTTTTATGATCGGAAGGACATTTATGGGCTGAGTTGTCTGAAATTTGAGAAACTCAGCCTTTAAATCTAGTTTCGATCGTTCCGATTAAAAAAAGAGAAAAATGGTTTTACAAAATTTACGTGAATTGGTACTGGCTGTATGGTGACCGATTAAAAACTTTGCAAACTGATGGACCGCAATTTTGATTGATTCGGTATTCACTTAAATTCACCAATTCAAATAAGTTCTATTCAATCGATTATTTTTCTTCAGGTAAATCCACAGGGCGTTATCTTTACTTTGCCAACTTTATAGGAGAGGCTTTTTAAAATATTATTAGTTTTTTTAATTGGTTGCGGCAATAATGATTAGAACACTAAAAAAGAGTAAGTTTAAGAAGGCTAAAAGTTCAGAGTAACGAATTATTGAATTTTAAAATAAACTTTGTTGCTCAAAGTATGGCAAATTGAATGGAGATAGCACCTTGAGGCTCTGGAAAATCAGCGAACACTTTCCTGTTTGATATATCTCTCTAGCTTCCCACGCGTCCATTTGTCATTAAAAAAGTTACCAACCAGTAGCTATCCAGAAAACAAAAATCCATTCACTTGCATTTGGGTGAGTCTCGAATGAGAAATCAGCTTTTTTAATCAGCCACGTAATGTTTTTCTCGGGGTTGAGGATGGAGAGAAGAGAGAAGGTAGATAGGAGAAATAATATTATAATAAGAGGATTGAAGCTAAAGAGCGGGGAAGAAATGGAGGGGGTCGAAGCGCTGCTACAGAGCATAGTGAAATTGGAGAGCTGGAGAAAAAAAATGGAGGTAATGCGTAACAAAAATAGGATAAAGGACAAGAAGGTTTTCATCGATTAAGATTTGACGAGGAAGGAAAGGGATGTGCAGAGGATGCTAAATGACAGGGCTAGGTAGGGAGTAAAGCAGGGTAGTGAACTATGGAGAGAAGGAATAGGATAGAGTAGCAGGGTGGTGGAGGTAGAGAGAAAGGGATGGGATAGAGTAGAGCCAAAGTTGCCACGGGCGTCTAAATCAGGGCAGTAAAGATAGGAAGGGTAATGTATAAGTTTTTGACTGTGTAAAATAAGGATAAGATGAAAAGGGGAAAGGAATTGGGGGGGAGGGCATTACCGAGAAGGGGAGAGCTTCGAAAGGAAATCAAAGAATAAGATAAGAGGGGGAGATTCTACGAGACTGGATGACGGACAAAGGATGGGCGGTGGTAAATGGTATGGTAACAGGGGACGAAGAGGGAGAATACACGTATGTGAGTAAGATGGGAGTATTGGTGATAGACTATGTGATCTTGAATATGCAAGGGTGGGAGGAGATAGAAAAATTCGCAGTGGAAGGGAGGGTAAAATCAGACCATCAGCCACTAAGTTTGTGGATAAAGGGGGAAGGTGACGAAAAAAGTCTGCAAAAAAAGGTATTTAGGAAGAAGAAGAAAGGAATGGTGAAGCAGTGGTGGGATAGGGAATGTAAAATGATGAACAGAAAGATGAAGAAGAAGTACAGCAAGTGGAGGAAAGTACTGCAAAAAGGGAGGAGCACGTAGAAATGAGAAAGGAGTTTGGGGTGATGTATAAGAAGAAAGAGCAGGAAAAGAAAAAAGAGCTGGAAGAGGAGTTGAGAAGTTTTAAGACAGAAGGGGACGTGTGAAAGATAATTATTCAGTTTATGAAACGTAGGGTGGGGATAAGTGAGAAGATAGGGAGTGACGAATGGAGGAAAATTTTTTTAACATTCATTTTAACATTCATATTTTACGCAGTGGAGGTGTGAGGGTGGAAGGTAAGTGAGCAGGTAAATAAGATACAGGAGAGGTATGTAGAGGTATGTGCGAAGATGGAGGTGGAAAGGGAAAGGTATTTTCGAACGAATGGATTGCAGATGGATGAAGTGAAAAGGATGCACGATGAAGAAAGGAAGGTATATGAGTTGGTTCAAAATAATGGCATGGAGAAAGATAAGGCAGAAGGAGAGGAGACAATAAGAGAGTCAAGGTTTAACGGGAAATATGTGTGGATTATACCAAGGGAATTTTAATAGATTCTGGCTTTTTAGAGAGAAGCGAATGTATGAACTGTGCGGGAAGGGAGATGCAAAAGTTGAGCACTGGTTGGAGGAATGTAAAGAGGTGGAAAGGAATGGAATAAGCATGGTGGTATTATTGCATAAAAGGGGAGACAAAAGGGCAGTAGCATGGGTGAAGGGGGTGTTGGGTAAGATGGAGAAGAGGAGGAAGAGGAATGGAGAAGGAAAGATTGTAAATAGGAGAGGAACTAGGTTATAAAAGCTGTTAATATTGTAAATAGTAGATAAGTCTTAGGTGTTAGCCGCGGAGGCAAAGGCTGGAAATGCGAGGCATAGCGAGAAAATAGCGACATGCGTGCGAGGCTTGGCGAAGCGAGGAAGGATAGGCCATACAAGCGAGAGTATTACATTTAAGGTGTGGATGAATGTTAATTTTGAAGAGGTAGTAAGAGGCCGAAAAATAAACGTTTATCTGTCTTTCTATACAACTTCCGCTGATCTCTAAAATAACTAATTAGGAATATAAGAAAATGTACAAGATTTAATTCCAACAAGATTTTACAGATCTTGCAATAAATCAATTGCAATGTCGTTAGTCTATTGGGCGTAGGGCGTAGAAAGTTGTAATTTGTTTTCCTTGACGCTTGTTTTTTAGTTTTATACAGCCTTCGCTGTTGATTTATGTTTTTGTTTCTGGGAACTAAATGGGTGGCAGGATTCAGACTCACGCGCGGAATCAAACAACGAATCTTATACAAAACAGTTGAATGACCTATTAGCTATTATTTCCCGCTTTTTCTCTGCAAATGTGTATATATTTTGAAAATGAATTTATCCAAAGAGATGATTTTTTTTACCAAATAGTTGCATTTTCAACCAATAGATTTTTTTAACAAAAAGATGAATTTTCAACCGAGAATATTAATTTTCTACCAAAATATACTTAAAAAATCTTACTATTTTTTAGAAATTATAATTGTAAGTTTTCCAAACATCCATCAAAGTGTATTCGAACAAATTTTTCGTGTTTGCTTATTTACTTTAATCAAATTATATTCAAACAAATTTATCGTGTTTGGTTTACACTGGGTTTACATTAGTCAAACTGTTTTCAAATGAATTTTTCCTGTTTGAATCAACGCGGCTCAACGGAATCAGGACGGAAGGTTACAGTGCTAGCGTCAGACGCTTGTAGCCTAGTCGCATTGGCATAGGCACACCGATTTTCACTAATTCTTTAATATAAACTAGTAACACACCTTTTCAAAGACCTCACAGACTAGATTTATTAGATGAAAATAGTCTTTTAAAAATTTAAATAGAATCTTAAAGGGGAACTCAGGTATATAAAACTAGCGGTACAGGTAGTGCTGAAGAAACAGCACTGTATCTCGTGTCGTAGCACTGACTCGTGCCCTTTAATTGCTTTTTGAGTGCGTTTTCATCGGCAGGGTAAAAGGTACTTAATATATTTAAAGATAAAGCTATATAAAGTTTAGCAATTTTAAATTGAAAATAATTGAAATTCAAGTTTTTAAATTAATTATTTTTAACTTAAATTTAAGGTGTTACTTTTTAAAAGAGAAAAAAGGATATAGACAATAAAAAATCTATTTGAAACGGCATAGTTTTTATTAAATGACTGCATTGGCACATAGCACAAAATTCACTTTTCTCAATAAAGCACTGCGATGCATAATAACATAATTTTTGCTTGATTACAAACATTCATTCAAGGTATGAAGAAACTGTTACTGATATTCTTTCCTATTTCAGTGTGAAAATTGGAATATACTTAGTTCAGTTCAAAGTGAGTTTACGTCCTGGAAAATAGTTCGTCAAAAATAAAAAGTTGTATGTATTCTTCTAAGTGAAGAGAAGACTTCCGTTTAACGGAAAAACATGCATAAGTGACTCGAAGATGGGAAACAAATTTTTTCGTCGTGTTTAAAGTGTTCCAAACTCGTGAATTATACTTTTATTTTAAAACAACACGGGCCAATTTTTTCCTAATAAAGCAACATAATAACATTTTCTTTGATTCAAACATATTCATCTTTTTCAAAAAATTATAAATTGAACTAATTTTTTCTAAGTTTTTATTAGAATTTCCTAGCCAGAATTTTACATTTAAAAATTGTTTCCTAGTTTTCGAACAAATAAGAATTTTTGTTTGAATTTGTAAAAATGAGAATTTTTAAATCCAAAAAACGAACAAAAGATAGGTATTGTTCGATAAGAAAAGTTTTGCAGTGAAAATTTCTTATGGATGTAAAAACTTGCGGAGTATTAAAATTCAATGAGCAAAAAGTACCCATGCTAATAACGGAGATATGGAGATTCATTTTTCGCAACCTCCTACATGTGAGTTACATCGTAATTCTTAGACTTGGAAATGGATAAGTCGTCCTGAGCGCTAATGCCATGTCTTTTTTAGTTTTAGGGTAGAACAAAATAACAAATAAAAAATTGCAGCGATAAAAAAAATAAAGAGTTCATATGGAATAGCTAATTAGTTAAAATGAAAAAATACTATGTGCCAGAATTTACTTCGACTATTTATTTATGTAAAAACTCTTCAAAATTGTTACAAACGTCTAATAATTACTGTAAAATATTTATCATTACGATCATGTGCAAGTTTTTATAGTATTTCAAATAAAGATGGAAATTGGAGAATGAAAACTTCTAAAAATTTCCTTTTTTATAAATGCAAATTTTTTAAAACAACGTAGCTTAATATATGTAATGCATTGCTTATAAAATTAATTTAATTGTTCCGCTACTTAATTATATTTTAAAATAAGTAATAACAAATTGCAATAATCTTTTAATAGAAAGGTGATTTCTCGTGATTCTAGATTCGTCATATTACCGGCGATGCACATTTTCGCAACGCGGACGTCACAAAACGTGCCGTATCGTTGTTACTAATCTTCAGTTGCAACTTGTCATGTTATACATACCTATATTATAATTTATATAATTAAATTCAACTTAAAAGTTTGTATCTTTTTACGCAGAGGATTTTGTTTCCTTGAACTAAAATAAAATAATTGATTGAATAATTTAATAAAATATATAACATTCTGTAAGAATTAGATTTATGAGATCAAAATAAATTCTTAATGTTAAGTCACATTGTGTCTGAAGAATAGGTTAATGGCAGGTTCATTTAATTATTTTAGTAATTACGAAGACTTTAAACTGCCTCGAAAGTTGTTAAAAATGGAAGGTCTTTTCGTAAAGATCTTTCATTAGATGTGTATTATGTATTCATAAGAATTTCTTCTTTAGGAGATTATTACAAATGAGAAACAAAACAAAGTAACTCCACCACCGCATTTTGAGGTATAATTTCTATTAATGAAGAAACTGCGACAACAATTGGGCGCACTCTATTTAATTGAAAAAAAATAGAAAATCTTCTTAAATAAATTGTTATGACTTCCCTTTTTTAAATCTTTCTCTGGCTTGTGCTTTACTATACTTTGGATGCTTATCTTTTTCTGAATTTTTCTCGGAATCCGAAGGAGATTCTTCTTTTTCGTTCTCGAAGAGATCGACCGGTGGTTCGAGGAGAGATCTTCTCTGGCACTTGACAAAATATCGAAAACCTTTGGCTACCCCGAAACCGATCATGGCTATCGCCATTGTTAGTAAAACCATCAAAATAGGGTGCTGAAACGAAAAAAAGAGATAATCAAAAAAAGCTAAACACTAATATACTAGATTAAGTGCACCCCTACTGTCCTCGACGTTACAATTTTTCGTCTATTGTATATGTCGCACGTCAAGATCAATAGTGCGACAACTAAAAAAATTGATTTTTGAGTTAGCTCCACCAGTCCACCACAGGATGTAGAATGCCAAGCCGAACAATTCGCGAAAAGAATGACTATCCTAAGAGCAAGAGCGGCCGCGAGGCAGCACTGGTTACACTACAGTCATAGCCCTGGTTTTTGCCATATTACAGGGTCTCTTCGTGGGTCTTCTACATTTGAACTCAGGCTATCAGAAAAATGAAAATTTGTGGGGAAAGGAGGTTCTAGAGGAAAATTATACCAGCGAGAAAAATGAAAAACTTTGCGCTCAATTTTCTCGAAATGACTTTCTTGGAGTTGTCACACTATTGATCTTGACGTGCGATGTGGCAGAGAATTGGAAAAGTTAGGATTATATCGAGAGAACTCTTAATGGAATCTTTTGTCTTTACTCAGAGAGATAGCACCCGTGGGAACGCTCACACAGACGCAGTGAAGCCATAAAACGTTGCTCATTCACGCGTCAAAATTTTGCTAAAATTCATTATTTTCTTTTTTGTATTATTTTTTATTATATCTAGCTAACAATCGTCTGTGTTTCATCAATAAAAATTTGTATAAATCTTGCCAACTTTGGTGACTATTATCTTTTGTTGGAAACTGTCTATCTCTTTCAAATTTCATAAACATTGTTAAATATCACTCTTCAGCTTATTCAGTAAAAATTAAATTTTTTCACTAAAACTCGATTTATGGGGTTACAACCTTATATTAATTACTGTTTTATTTTATAAAAAGGGTTTGCACTATTTTTCGTTTTTTCATGTTTGTTGATTGTGAATATAGGTATTTTCGACGTGTTTTTGTACTTGCATCGCCTCTTTCTCGATCACGCGGTTCCTGCACCTCCAAAATACCGCGAACTTAAATTCTAGGAACGACGTAAACTGAGGGTACTTAAATCGAGAGGCGAGTGTATTTGTTTAAAATGTTCTGTATGTATTTGTGTTGGCCACAATTTTAAATTATATAATTTTCATCATTTATTTAATGTGTGTGGTATCGAAATTGTAAATATGAGCATTCATTTATTTCTGGAGAATAAACATTTCAAAGACATTTCCTTGAAGTTTATGCATATCTAGGGAACTTTCATTCTCATCCCCCGATTCCGGTTTTCCTTTCCGTGAACTTGTGCATATAGCGATGTAATGCAGGGTTCAAGTTTCAATTTGAAATTTTTTGTATGTATTTAGCACGTAGGGTTCATGTATTAAAAATATTTGAAAATAACCAAACACAATTTGAGGGGGGGGGGGGGGCTTCGACCCAAATTTTCTCAATCAATTGACATAATAGGTCATTATTGGGCCCGAAGTCGTATTCAGCGAATAAAAATATATCGATAATGCCAAGTCTTATTCAAAAGCCATGAAAAAAGTAAAAAATGGGGACCGATTTTATCAAATAAAACAGTAATTCATTTCGATTAATCTAGTATTTTTGTTGAAAAATGTTGTTGCAAAATCAACATGTCTGTCACGGAGGGTCAAAAGTTTTCTTAAAGTGATAATTTAAAAAATCGAACAAACCTAACAATTTTATTTCATGCACACAAAGTGGACAAAAATTTGAAAATTTTGGAAAAAACCGCAATCTTCTAGCATTATTCAAAATGAGCATCATTAATAATACTAATAAATTATTTAATCAATTACTTTTTCAACTTCAATAATTTATCCAACTCACTATAATTGGAACATAGAAAAAAAGTTAAAATTTTTATGCTAAGCATTTCAAAACAAAAAAGTAGTTTAAAATCGGTCAAGACATACGGCCTGTGGGCGATTATGAACAGTAAATTCCTATTCTAGATCACTGTGGTCGGCACGAGGCCCCCAATCGATTTGAGTCGTGTGCGCACGCGGCAATAAAAAATCGCTCGTATATTTTAAACAAAGACAACGATGTGGCTCCAATTTTGTACAAGTTTATCCTTAAACATCAAGGAACAACATTGCCACTGGAAGCTTACCATCCGCAAAACTTCCCTTCAGACTTTTTTCCGTCAAAGTCTGAGGAAACGATTCCTGCCGACAATGGTTTTCAATCATTTCATGTTGCAAATATCAGAAAAAAATCTATTTTTAAAACGTAATTGTCATCGGTAGATGTTTTACTATTTGAAAAAAACGAGATAATTTCCTCAAACAAAAGCCGAGTTTTCGCGAATTTACAATCAAAAGTAATGGAAGGGTCCGTGGTCTAAACCTGTTAACTGACATGTTTTTTTATATTGGTTATTTTGTATTTTCTGAGACATTTTTCATATGCAGTTAATATCTCGCAAACGAAACGGCAAAATTCCTTTAGTTTTAAAAAAATATATTTTCCAAAATTGCGTTTTGGTATCTAGAGCATAGGTCCGCGGTCTAAACCTGTTAACTGCTTATGGCGTCTTATGGGAAATACGTGTTTTTGTCACATCGGCTCAATTGACTCGTAGAGTAGGTCAGTGAAACACATGTTAGTGTATGTGCAGCTATCTGTGTGTGCGTCGAAAATTATGTGTGGCTACATTCACGTCATCTTCGATGTTGTCGTCTACACATCGCTGTAAAGACGAAGGTGGGCGATTCGTAGCGATTACTAACTCTCAGAAAATGTTTGCAATAAACTATTTAAAATTTTTTCAAGAACATCTATGTTCGGCATGCGATTCTAAACATTTTGAAATATGAAACTTGAGCGCAGCTTGAAAAACAATGCAGAAAAATTCTAGCAAGAGAAAAACAATAGAAAATAAGCGGTAGAACACTTCAGATAACAGGTTTAGACCGTTGGACCCCTTTTAAATGAAGAAAAAATTGTTTACAATTTAAAAAAGTATTTAAAATTTGGAAAAAGTAAAAACGATTTTCCTTCACCGTGTGAAACTTGTGAAATGTCAGTTAACAGGTTTAGACTGCGGACCCTTCAATTGATTTCGCTACAATAAAAATTTCCGGTTTTTAATTTGTAGTAAAAAATATATCAATTTGATTAAAAATATTTCATAATAAAAGTTGAGCGGCTTGCTGAGCCACAAATTATCATATTTTTTGATCAGTGAATTTCCCAAGTTGGTCATTTTCGAAAATTTTTCGCGTTTCAGCAACACACGATCGGTGTACTGGGAGAGTGAGTCCGAGCGCTAAGGATGTTATGGAATCCACAGGCTCAATTCTCGTGTAAATAGAAAATTCTAGTTGTTAACTCCTGGTTCATCCTAAAACTTTTGACTGTTAGTGAAAGACAGAAAAAAGAAAATTATAAGCTTTACCGTTCAGATGTAGCTGCGATTTAATTAAACCACACCAGCAATTTTACAGTCCTTTTAACAATTTTAAAGCGGACCTAAACTTTTACGGTTTAATCTGTAGAAAATAATTAATAGAACTACAAAATCTACCTTTTCAAAGTGTGGGCGAAATAATTGTAAACTGCAATTTACATGAAAGTTTTTATGTGTAAAATATCTCTTGTAGTTTGGCGAACTCGCAGCTTCGTACATCGAAACTTAACATACCTTTTTACCTTACTATTTCCTTTTTTTACTTTAACACTTTCATTTTATAAAATGAAAGTGGTTCTTACCGACAATGTGGGCTTATTCGTGAATACGTAATCGGCTATTACTACTATCACTCCAAGGATGATTCCAACTCCGGCACCAAGCCAAGGAATTTGCTGGTCAGCTGTAACCAAGTTTTGCATTTTATTAGTGTTTGAAAC
Organism: Belonocnema kinseyi; assembly: GCF_010883055.1. Classification (NCBI taxonomy): domain Eukaryota; kingdom Metazoa; phylum Arthropoda; class Insecta; order Hymenoptera; family Cynipidae; genus Belonocnema; species Belonocnema kinseyi. The sequence continues at coordinate 109,301,031 of NC_046664.1, read as the reverse complement.
ATCACCACTCAAAAGTAACGAGGTAACTTTAGCGGTGATTTAAACAAAAAATGTAAGTGTAAACGCTACTGTCAATTCACAAGAGCTTTATGAGGGGGTTAAACCCTGGGAATTTGGATATCTACCAGAAGTCGAGAGAATATACAAAATAATAAAAAATAATACAAAAGAATGCAAAAGAACTTAGAAGCACGTGCACACCTATAATTAAGGTTGTTAATATTAAGGTTTTAAATTTTCCAAAGGCAGAGTCTAGGTTCACCAAAATTCGGTGAGCCCAGACACTTCGTTTTTTTTGAGAAACTAATTTACCCTTAAGTATAAATATGTAATAAAAGGTGTATCTGAAACTAAACAATACCTCTTCTGTCTTGTATCAGTGACCTGGATGCTCTGTTTATGGCGTCTATTATGCTAGGATCATCTGGCTGTAATTCAAGAGCCTTTCGATAAGATTGAATTGCTTCACTAAATCGGAAAGTATAAAATTCAATCTCAGCCTTGCGATAATAACCCTGAAAAGAATGTAATTCACTTAAAAAATGATAGATATCCACATTCATTATTTAATTGTGTAATTAACTTGATTAACTTGATTTGATGTAATGCAAAAAAGTAAATTTTTACTTTGGTCCAATCAGGCTTAAGTTGAATCGTCATAAAAGCATCCTCCATAGATAAGTGGTACTGTTGCATTCTTAAAAAGACGAGGGATCGATTGCTATATAGCGAGTAGTTTTGCGGATCGATCTTGATAGCACGGGTGTAATGATACATTGCTTCTTCATATTTCTGTTCCCTTACACAGGTATTCCCCTGTTCCTTCAGGGCTTGTACCTGAAAAAATTAATCAATCATAAGCAATCAGTAAAGCAGTAGCAACTCTGCGACAAGGAAAAACTACAGTAAATTTTTCATAGGGCATTTTTTTCTTAAGTAAACCAAAAAAATAAAAAAAATTGTAAAGCTGTTTCCATTTTTCAAACAATTAAAACACGAAATTTTCTTAAAACTGCTACATTTTATTCCATTGACATTTTCAGGAGTATTATGTAATATATTTCCGAGGCGGACTGTGACTTTAATACAACGCAGGGAAAAAATAAATAGTAATCAGTAAAAAAAACAACGGTTAAATGCAATAAATGCGAGAACAGTAAGAAAAAATAGAATTGTCTTTCTCCTGAAATACAAATGTACCCTAGGTTTAAAAATTATGGTAATTTGATCATATATTATATTACCTATGCCTCTAGAAAATTTCTACGATAAAAATGTGGCTGCTTTGATAAATAAGGCTGCATGAGTCGAAGTGGAATCGGTCTTTGATCAAATACATTTTTTATTTAAAATTTTTGCCTTATTAACACGGAGAGAAATTTTAAGAGATTAATTCAAGGAAGTGCGGGATTTTAGAACTACAATTTTTAAGTGCTTTAAAGTCTCGGGCTCTATGATCTAAAAGCATAGAATTCGAAACCTGAGAGCAAATGGGCGTGGCCTAATGCCTGGAACTTCGAGACCGTTGCTTTAAAATCAAGGGTTCCGAGATCTTAGTTCTCGCGCCAAGAGTGTGATAAAATCAAGGAACAGTTCCGTAAAATAAATTTCCTGAAATTTCTCTCCGTGTTCGACCTGGAAATCTATGGCAACCTGTTGTCGATGTTTTTAAACAAAACGATATCCTCATTTATTAACAACTTTAGTTAATCATAAGTAATTGTAAGCGCATCTAAGGCGAACGCCTGTTGGATCTCGTGCTCGGATATTTCTTCTTTGCACTTAGAATGCTTGAATAAAACATTATTTTTGGCATGTTTATGCCAAAAATAGGATTTTTGTTTTCACAATATTTTTTATGGACAACACAAAATATCTTACAAGTCTTCTTTCAAGTTTTTTTTACGTATCTCGCGTCTTTTGGCGTAATATTGGAATTTTTATTTTCTACATAATACTTTCGATGAATACAAACAAAATGACGAGTCCTATTGAAAAATCGTTAAAAGAAATTTTTTTAGGAATTTTCAAAAGTATATAATTTTCTTCAAGATAATAATTTCAATAAGAAGACAATAATTTCTCTTCGAGACTTTTTTTCGTATTTTGCGTCGTTTGGTTCAAAATTTGAATGTCTAAGTGTCAAATTTCGGACAATACCAATACCTTCTCAATCATAAATGATAAGAATATAATAAATTAGAACAAATTTGTATCTCTTTTTTGGGTAAACAACTTTCGTATATTGATTTATTTTTGTACCTTTTGTCGCTTTTCCACAAATAACTAATTTTTATTTTTAATGTCATTTTAATGATTAGAACCAAAACTACGCGTCCTATCAAGAAGTGATTATTAACAAATTTGTAGATCTTTTTGGGATCACAACTTTTGCTCATCCATTTTTTTGTATCTTGCATAGTTTGGTTACAAAATGGAATTTTTAATTTTTTTTAAAAATTCAAAAAGTTGTTAGGGCCTTCAAAAAGCAAAAAATTCTTCTCTTGACTTTTTTCATATCGTGCGTTGTTTGGCTTAATATTTTGATTTCTGATTGATTTTTTAAATCTTATAAATGCTATAACTCTGATAATTTTCTTTTTATCCTCATTAGGATAAATTGTTTGTCTTTCTGAGAACTACGAATAGCCATTCATAAATTTTTTAACATAAAAAAATGTCCAGACGGACAGACACAATCGTAAAAACTTGATTTTCGGATTTAGGGGGTCTCAAAACGTAGAGATCCGTTGAAAACCTGTGGTGTCAAATTTCGAACAATTCTAATATTTTCTCAATCATAAATGATGAGAATGTAAAAATGACTTTTTGACCTGTGTTCAACTGTACATCATAATCTATTCAACCGATTGGTACAAAATTCTAATGAGAAGTATGTAGCAGCATATTCTCGACACAAATTGCTCGTGTTTTCAATATCTTCAAGTTTTTAAGATTTTACGTATTTAGTGTGAAGAAAATTGTAGAGATGAAATAAATTAAGCGCAGTGGCTAGTCTGCCGGCACCGACAACTAACAATGTTGCCGGCGCCAGCAACATTGCATGTTGCCAGCTTTTTATTCCTTTTACTTTTTTCACTTTTTTTTTAATCATATAATGATGTATGTTGATACGCTGATTACAAACCTGTGCATGAAAACCCCTGAAAATATAATTTTTAGTATTAAAAATTTTTAAAATTACGTTTTTTATTTACAAAGGTTATATACACTATCTGTACCGGCAAAATGCACATTTCAAGCATACCAAAGGGACTTTTACGCATTTTAGAGTAAGGCCATGTAATTGACGAGTTATTTTTATAGTTTTTGGCCTTGGACGCTTGTAACGATACGTTCGATGTATAAATCACACTTTATCGTCGATTTGCGACTCAAGAATTACTATTGACGTCTCGTGGGGGCGGAAATACACCCTTGAAAATGGTCAAAGAAATAATTTAAGGTCGCACCCCTAACCCTTTTCCAACGCTACGTGGGGGCGGAAAGGCACCCCTGTGACTGATCACATGCATATTGTTGGCCCCCAACTCTTGCCAACGTCTTGTGGCGATCGAGGCTAGAGCATATTCCTGTGATTAGTTACAAATAATGTCTTATATATTTTACTGTACATAATTCTTGTAATGTAATCGAATGATGGATTGTTTACCTAGACTCTCGGCTTTAAGAATTATTTATTTCATAACAATTTATTTTTACCGTTACCGTAAGTTTTTTGTTGGTACCTATTTTTTATACATAACCCTTTTTTATGGGTTTTTTCATACCACTTTTTGGAGAGAGTTTGCATTCGAGGACACCCACTCCCATTCAAAACCTCACACCTATCCAGCATTCCCACTCGTTTTTCATATCACTCCTAGAATCTGAACAGAACCCTAACTCATTTCGAGTATCCCATTTTCGAGTATCCCATTTTCGAGTATCGAGTATTTCGATTTTTCTTTTTACAAACACGATTTTTATCAGTTTTGACCTTGAAAATCATATTTTCAGGTGTTTACATGATTGTATACGTAATTTGCTTTCATTTCGTATTTTGCTCTTTGCGGAAAGCAGCCGGCAATATAGACTCCACCTAAATTAAACTACATTATTATTGTAATCTTGCATTGAAGGTTATTTTTCTTATAATGCAATCTAGAACTAATAAATTTTAAACATTCTTATTTCAAAACTATTTAATTTAAATACTTTCAATTTTATATTACCATGTTTTTTCACAAATTGCAATACACTTCGTCACCAAATTTAATCAAATACTGAAAGAATTTGTATAGCAGATTTTTCGCGCTGAACGAAAGCCAGTTGATAAACCTGTTACAATATCTAGCCAGTGAGTATCGTAGGTCTCGCAGGTCATATACAGAGTGTTTGTTTATATTGAGGCATCGAAATATCTCAAGAAATACGCATCTTACGAAAAAAAATATCTGTAATAAACGCTTTTTATTTTCGAGCGGGAAAACCGAACTCGCTTACATTTGCCCCATACTCCAACCCCCCTGAGGACGCGAGGCTAACTTTAAAATTTCAAATGGAAGCCTCTATTTTTTTATTGCAGATTCAGATTCAATTGGCCTGCCAGATCGCCAGACCTTAAGCTGCCGGATTTCTTTATGTGGGGTTATTTAAAGAAACTAGTTTATCAAGAAGTGCCAACAACTTTGCAGAGCATGAAACAGCGAATCAGGATTGCTTGTAATCAAATAACACCCGAAACACTCCGCAGTTGTGTGCAAACATTCCCAGTGCGAATAAAGAAGTGTATCTAAGTTAGAGGTCACAATTTTGAGCACTTAATGTAAAATGTTTATCGAAAACAAGCACCTCGATTGTCAATTAAGTCAAGGGGACTCACGGAAAAAATCACACCAAAGGGAACAGACCTGGCCTTTCTAATTTTTCTATTCCACTTTAACCCGCTTCCCAGGTGGGTGAAAGGGGTGTATTAAAAATTAAATTGATTACAATTGAATAACTCTTCTGAAAACAATCAACACGTCTTTTTTGTATCCGCCCAGGGGATGGGGTGTGGGGTAAATTTTTGGGGGTCGCTTTCCCCCTCGAAAATATCAAGTTTTTATCACAGACATTTTTTTCGTTAGATGCGTATTTCCTGTTTCTTGAGAGATTTCGAAGTCCCATGCTAAAAGAAACACCCTGTATACACATACGCTCATATGCATGAATACAGTATGACTACAGTCCTATATGTGCCATGCCTACCAGATAAATAAGATAACCAGGAAAACAATGAGTTTAGAAGACATACTAAACATATAAAGTTTACATTTAAAAACCCACTTTTGTCGATAAGATTACTATAATACGTTTTAAAAGGCATAAAAATAAAGGTATATTTTCATCTAGTGTAAATTTGACATTTCTAACATGGTTACCTTACCTCGGTTTCAAGATTAGTAGACATCTTTGTTGTTTTAGAACTGAGTTTTTTTCGACTAAAGGCACTCAAACAGTATGCTTCTCATACTGCACATATGTCAGGCAATATCGCCTGCAAAATTAATTTTTTATTAAAAACTTGACCGTATATTTGTGTTTATTGAAGACGACAAGAAGCAGACGAAAAGCAAACTGTCATGGCGATCAACCGGCTCTAGGGTGCGCATGCGCGAAAAATGAGTGATAAACCTGTGCAAATAAATTAACTAAGTTTTTATGCTATACAGCTGTGTTAAATTAAAAGGTTCATTAATTAAAGTTGGATCTCTATTATTTCTTTAAATTAAAAACAAAACTATATAATTTGTTTCACTTACAAATTTATTTGGGAGTTGATTCCGTTTTTAAAGTTAAAATTACCGAATAAAGTACTTTTGTACTAAATGCATGTTTGTATACAAATCATGATATTATAAATATATTATAAATAAACTATTTGTACACTTTTTATTTTTTGTTAAAATTCGAATATCGAAACAAGACATCTTCCTTATTGATAACCCAGTGGGAACAACGCTATGAAAATCCCAAGAACGTTCCTAGGACGTCCTATGTCAGGCCAATCAACGTCTTCAAGACGCCCAATGTCCTAAAGATGACCTAAGGACGTCTTAAAGACATGGACGTTCTCGGGACATCTTTCGTACTGACATTAGACGTTTTAAGAACATTCCTAGGGTGACTAAAAAAAATGTTATAAAAGACGTCTTAGGGATGTCCCAAAGACGTCTCTAGGACATCCTTAATTTTTTTGCCGACCCATTTCATCGAACTTACGGCCAGACAAGGTTGTCACCCCGAAATTCTTCAAACCTTCACATAATATACATATAATCTTCTGTGTGTTGTTGCCCCCCCCCCCCCCCCCCCCCCAATTGTGTTTGGCTACGGCCTTGCGTCCAGTGTACGTTATCCCAGGGATAATCTGTCGGGATATATATCCTGCAAGACCGACGTTTGAATATCCTCAGAATACCCGGAATGTCTATGTGACGTTTCTGGGTTATTCAAATGTCCAATGTGGGATACCAGTGGGCAAAAAAATTAAGGATGTCCTAGAGACGTCTTTGGGACATCCCTAAGACGTATTTTACAACATGTCTTTTAGACGTCCTAGGAGTGTTCTTAAAACGTCTAATGTCAGTACGAAAGATGTCCCGAGAACGTCCATGTCTTTAAGACGTCCTTAGGTATCTTTAGGACTTTGCACGTTTTGAAGACGTTGATTGGCCTGACGTAGGATGTCCTAGGAACGTCCAAGGGACGTTCTTGGGATTTTCATAGTGTTGTGCCCATTGGGATATTGAAGTTTGTATACATCTCACGTAGAATCCCGAATATATCATGGGAATATCCATATTTCTACCTTGCTGGATATTCCGAAAGGTTATCCCTGGGGTTACCCGGGTTATCATGGGACCAAATGAAATATTCTATTGCTGTGGAACTTATTTCACCTTTTCAGAAGTTATCTATTTTTAGTGACATCTGTTATTTACTTTTGTCTTTGTTTATTTTCATACATCACCGGGTCAACTAACTTTGAAAAACTTTAAATACAAAGTTTTAAGATAATTTTTCTTGAAATTTCAAACAACATTTTTTTTACGTTGCATTTGTTACAGTTTGCATTTGTTACAGTTACATTTGTTACAGTTTTTCAAACATTCTTGAGTAAAGTACATTGTATAAGTCTTATCAATTCCTTATCTTAGTTTGGGTAAAAATGGTTATATCCGTTTATTTCATAGTACGACATACAACGTATACCATAACTGCTTCTATACAATTATGCATCTGTATCAGAATATACAAATTCTAATTTATTGTCCACTTAAAAGAGGAACAAAAATGTTGTCTCGTCAATTTTAATCATATTTTAATCAATCTTAAAAAATAATTTAAAGTTCTCATTGCACAATTTAGAAGTTAAAATCAGGAAATTTATTTTTAAATCTATAACTATCAATCAGGGGTTAACTATTAGAAGTTTTAGTGTAGATAATTCTAGAGAATTCAAAGTAATTATAGAATTATTTAAGTAAACGTAACTGAACTAAAAAAAATCAAAAGAAAGCAAGAAAATTCAAAAGAATTCATGTGAATTAAAAATAATGTAAACTTAAAAGTCAAATAACTAAGGTTAACATTATGGTGCAACATAGATATGACGTTTCATCCAGTGACGTAGCGAAGGTGGGGGTTTTGTGTGTTAGCCCCCCCCCCCCCCGAACGATGGAACAGGCATATTAACTTGCCCACTTACGGTACTATAAACGTATTATTTTACTGCGAATATACTATTAAGTAGAAATTTTAACAAAAAATTTTGTAGTAGGAATACTATAATAATTATGACATATATAACACATAAAATATATAACCGAATGGCTCTAATATGGTCTTACTTAATAGATAATTGAAATTATGTTAGGCAAATTGAATGGATTTGCGTAATAATGCAGAATTTTCCCCTGCAAGTAACTTACTTTCTGTTCAGCGTTTCAAATCAATTTCTTTGTGAAATTCTGGCTACGCCACTGCCCTGTCAGAAGGAGATAATTGAAGTGAATTATATGGCATTGAAAAAAGTATACACTTTAATGGCTATACATCTAAACAAATTCCGTTTTTGTCCGAATGATCATTTAACGGCATTCGAATTCATTGATTGTAATCAATACATTCGGTCGGAAAACCATTAAATGGCATGCGACTTATTTGGTAATTCAACGGCATTGAACGGCATTGGTTCCATTCTATAGGGAAGGGAGGGGCAGCGCCAACCAGTGGGGCAAAAGTAATTTTCCTTATAGCATGGCTATTATTTAACAATTTTAGATCTACTTTGCATAAAATAAATCTACTTTATCAGAGAGATAGTGTTACTTACTAAAGTCTTGAAAATTGACGTTGCAAAAGAAAAATTATACAGAAAACAGTTTTTACCTCGAAAGAATGGAAATTTCGCTGACAGAAATATAAAGTTTTCAACTTTAACGACAATACTTACGGTATAAAAATTTGATATTTTGACAGATAAAACAGTATCATACAATCTAATTATAATGACTGGACGTAATTCAAGTACAAAATATATAAAATCTCATGAATAAGTGAGACCTTGCCAGGGGGACAGGCCCGACGAAAATAATATTTACAAGTTCTTAGGTGATACACGTGTCACAAGTTTGGCTGATAAATGTTCGGCAATGGGTTTCAAAGTGTGCATCTGTCAGTGGAATTCCAGATTGCCTTTATAAAATCTAAAACTGAAATAGCAACAGGAATCTAGTAGGGGTAGCTTTGCGCATGATTTATTTTAATCTTTGGATAATATATAAATTTTAAAAATCGTGTGAAATATGACAGCTTGACTTCAACATTTTGCTTTCATTAATACACATGGGTATATAATTACCGCTACTGAAATGTAACATACATTGGTGTAGTGAATTTAATATAGATGTGTATTAAATTTAATGTATAGGTCAGTATGGCAATGTGAGTGAAAACTCAACGTCCTTTTATTTCTATAAATATTGTCAAATATTCTTAATTAAATTAATAATATCTAATTCGTCAACTGAATTGTTATTTATAATGAAAGTGCAATGTAAGGGTAAAACTTTCTCCTAATTTCGCTCTAAACGGTCCTAATTTATTATAATTTAAAATCGAAAATAACTGCTAAACTTATTTTAAAATTGTGAAAAATAGAATGACCTTTTTTTTCTTGTAAGTAATTAACATGAATGTATATGGAATTTAATATTCACGCTCTTAATGGCGATTTCATATGCATGATATATTAATTTTAATACACATGGGTATATTAAATTTAATATTATTTTTAGCAGTAGAGAAACAAATGAAGTCTACTATGAATAAATCATTCCACGGGTAGGCGACACGAAATGACCAGGACTGTGATGTTATAAAAAAAACTAAAATGAATAATAAATTATACGTGAAATTATTAAACAAAAATTACAAGTTACGTAGTTCGTGAGTGAATTTTATGTATCCCAACTAAAACAAACAAAAAAATGTTTTCTAAATATTTGATTAGAAGGTAGGTCCATATTTCGCAAAATGGATTTGTTTTCTAGAGACGAAATATTTGGATCTGATTTTTTTTAAGCTAATGAGAGACGTGTCTATATGTTTAGAATTTTGCTTTGGAACACTATTTTAATATAAGAATGTTGACTTATCATCGCAGTAAGTACAGTCTATTGAAAAGCATGAGTGGCCGGGGATAACACATGGCCGAAACCACCCGACTTTCTCCTACATTCCAAAACTCAACTCTCGAAGTTGGAGTACAGATAAAAATTATCCTGTCAAAAGTTACAAATTCATTTGTACCCATGAACAAATTAACAAAAGTCTCTTGGTGTGTGATTGGATGAAAAAGTTCAGTGGGCTTAGAAGATTGTGGCTAATTTTTATGTCGCATCTAACTGTGAGAGTTAGGTTTTACAATATACCCCAGTAATAGTTTCAAAGAATAATTGGAGTGGATTTTTGAAAGTATGTAATCCGAGCTTAGAAAACTGGAGTTTTGCTTACAAAATAAGTGAACCACTCATTTATTTAATTTTTACAAAAAATCATAAAATAATTTTTTTTCTCGAATTCATGATTTACTTTTTGAATTGTATGAAAATTTAATTGAATTATTCTTGAAAATATTTTCCCGGTGGAGAGGACATAAGAAATACTATAACTTTATTTTCATCATCAGTTTAATGATACTTCCATTTCATACAAATTAAGTGGGAGTTATAATACAAACTTAAGATATATACATCAATGTCTATATATGTCTCGTTCGTTAATCCGTAATCGAATCTATCTCTCGTTATATACTGTGCATTGAACTTGGCAAGTCGTTTGAATAAATAATTGTAAATCCCGTCGTTCGCAACCAATTCTATCATCAGAAATTGGACCGCTCACGATGTGATTCGAGAAGAGCAATCGAGAAGTCAAAACACTGGTTTTTCTCTTTTAGAGCAAAACTTTTACAATTCATATTCTTCAACGCTCAACACTACTCAGCTCAACTTTCGAATTTTTAAAATTCGCTTCAGTCTCAGAGCCACTCAATTCCGCCATTATTCGAGAACGAGAAACAAAACAATTTCACCTCAAGCGTTTTGGCTTTTTTTCTACTTTTATTTTCTCATAAGCCTAAGCGGAGACTAGTTTTCGATTTATCTCACCGTCGAGCCGTTTCTTAAGGGCAAATGTCAAACAATGACATCACTAATTACTGACTTTCTCCGCCTTCTTATTTTTAAACCAAAGAAGGCAGAAAATAGTAGCAGGTAAATTGTCTAATTCGCGACATTAGGGTTTGTCATTTCCCCTTTAAAAAATGGTTAGTGCTAAGACTTGCTCTAAAAAAATACTTTCTTCAATTTCAAAAAGGACTCTAAAAAAACTTCCTTTATAAATTACGATATAATTTCGATACCCAGGATTGGATATTTAACTAATCCAATATATTAACATTGTCCTTTTCTTCAAAGAAGCTAAGAAATTATTTTAGCGAGTATCAGATGACTTTTCTTTGGTGTTTAGCAATATCAAAAGAGATTTAACGATTGCCCATCTTAGCAGGAAGTGCGAGTAGAAATGGCACGCTTGAATGAATTTTCTACGATCTTCAAGCATGTCCTCATTGCTTTTTATTCACTTCTATTCTAACTCGACTCGGAAAGCTTAGTAATTTTTCGCAGCTCGACGGCAAGAAAAATAAGGAATAAGGAATAAGGATTTGAGTTTGAATGTTTGGATTTCTTCTCACATCTTTTCTGAGTTATTCTCGATAGGCTCTAGCCAAAGCACAAACATACGTATCTTTATGCACAACCCACAATTTCTACTCGTTATCGTAAATGTAAATGTAAATTGTTGCCTTGCTTAAAATACATATTATACATACTCCTCTCTCTCCCTCATCATATTTTTATCATAAACATTATAACCATCCTCATCGTCGTAATTCTAATCGATAACTTCGTCGACTTACTGTTTTTTTGCGTGTTTTATTTTTATGCTTTCTCGAAATATGCAAGTTCTCCAATAATAAAAACAAAGCGAGTAAAGGTAGGAACATAGAGGTTGACGTAATCTATCGGGTAACAATAATAATCATTCATATGAGTGGTCACGTAGAATACACGATCCTCTAACACAGTCGACTTAAATTTTCTTCCTACAATTAAAATTGCGCGGCACAAATTCGCAAAACCATGGCGGTAACCTCTAATTTTGATAAGATTACGATTTTTTTAACATTCTACAAAACGTGGATAGTTTTGTCGACTATGATTAACGTGCCGCATATTACGTAATTATAAATAGTCAAGCGTATAAGGGAACTTTCCCTAGAGGGCTTACAATTATTCATTTCTGAAGTTCCTTCCTTTACTAAATATATAATCCATTCTTTTTTTTTACTTTAATTAATGAATATAATAATATATAGAGAATAAATTGCAAATACAACTATATATGGATAAACGAGCCTTTGTCAAGGGGAGCAATGCAGTCGTCGTCAATAAAAGAGACACGGGTATATTTTTACGATATACCTTATTTAACATTTCGCCATGTTCGCCTTAATCTTGATTTCCTTCCAATCAAATCGCCGCCTTGAGGAATTCGCTTCAAGACTCTTTTGTCACGCTCACAGTCATCCAAATATTACACGCTCTCATAGAATAATAATCGTCGGTACGCGTCTTCACAATGGCCTAAGGATTTTGTTATTTCATGTAATATTATTAAATTAGTACAATTCATTCTTTTCCCTTTCGCAAGTGCTATTTGATATGGGTATCTTGATAAAAAAAAACCACGCTTTCTCTAAGCTGCCCTTTCTTGATCCCACTTTTTTTGGCAGAATTTCTGCGAATTTATAAAGTATAATTTAACGACTGGGATTATTTCCTAACTTAATTTACTAATACACATTTAATAGTTTAAAATTCAAGTACCTAAATAAATGTCTTCTAAGGTCAATCGAAAATAAAAATTTCGAGAAGAAATTTAACTTAAGAGAACAACGCGACAGAGCTAAGTTTTTTGCAATCAGAGCCGGACATGAAATTATAAATAAGTAAAATATTTAATAACAATTTACTAGATAAAAAATTGGCAAGCTGCAACAACAAGCTTCAAAATAAAAAGTAGTATAATTTGTAAGAATGACAATATTTGTTTTCCAGCTCTGTTTGCGACGTGGCCGATTTAAGGAATTACTATAAATCGTAATTTTATAGTCCAATGTGTGCAGAGTAAAACAGAAGAAAAATATACATTGGGAGCTAGAAGATTGGTGAGAGCTTGTATCACATGAGCGACGAGGGAATCGGGGATTATCAAATTGGTGTCACGGCACAAAAAATGCAAACGTCGTATATACGCACGTAATGTATTATATAATGTAGCATCACAGTCAAGATTGTAATATTACAATAACGAGCATGCATATTTCGTCTGCCGACTTTTGTTCTTCTTCCACAAATCACCATTATTTTTTGTTTACTCATCTTCCGATTCCCTTCTCCTTCCTCAAAAATATTGGAAGGAAAAAGAAACTCAGAACGCTACGAGGGGACAAAGAATTAAATCAGAATTCACTACTTAAAAAGAATTATTCTTAAAAAAACTCTGAATTTCTCGATCTTAGGAATATAAAACTCGTCATGTTTTAGAGAAACCTGTTGCTTGCTTCAGAATTAAAATTATTCAGTTCTGTGGATTATTTATTTGATTAAAAAAGCAAAAGATATTATTGCACAACGTCGCGATGTTCCAATCCTAAAGTCATAGTTTTGATCATTAAATTTCGCGTGTTCAAGATCTAACCACACTTAAACATAACCCCAAATTCGAAGACCACTTCGACGCCAAATTTACATTAGAAGACTTTACTCGACTATATTGAAAGCAGGAACTGAAGTAAAATAAAAAAAGCAAACAATATTATTGCACTTGGTCGGTTCGTTTCAATCCTGAATTTTAAGGCGCAAAATTTAAAACACAAAACTATATTTTCATACAAGAAATCCAGAGTTTTGTTTAGAAAGACAGGACGTAATTCGCACGCGATCGATTAATGAAATTTTTGCTTTTCGTGCATCTGACCCTCTCGCGAAAAAAAACTCATATTGGGAGATATATATATATATACACACACACATATATGCATACTTTTATCGTATGAATATTGCATTATGCATGTACTATATGTATATGTATGTAGTATGTTCTAGATATAGCAGATATATGTATAATAAAATCGCATTGTTATTTTTGCTAAGCTTGGCACTTGGATTCTCTTAAAACAAAAAGAGATATTTTTATCTCCTCGAGGTGATTTTAATTGAAAATTGGACAATTTCTTTTTTATCAAAATCGAAAACTCAGGAGGAGAAAACGCACCGGAAGATATTATCTGGAAAAGATCTTTGTGCACATGAAAAGTGTCTTTTTTATTGAGAAGATGAAAATAGGTTCCAAATTGTGCAATCCAGGAATTCCTTTCAGTTCGATAAAAAGGGGGGGGGGGGGTAAAAGAATCAACTTGGACGAAAATGTAAAGTTTGAATTTATCGGTGATTTTTGTTCATAAGAAGATAAGGCACACGTGCACTTTTAAACTTCGGTTCGCGGCTTCAGATTTCTTCAGAGAAATTGAAGGCTTTAATTTTCACGGCAGATCAAATAAGTCCCTGAAATATTATTTTCCTCAGTGTGCGAAGCCAGGAGATCTTGATACAATAGATTAGTTTCAGTTTAAATAAAATGCTTCGATTCCCAGATATTTTGTGTGGTATTTTTATAGTGCTCTTTAAGTTGGTACGACGTGGTAACTATAATATTCGATTTAAAAAGGAGTGTGTATCGATATATTGACATAAATGAACGGGAGACGTATGGCACAGTGAAAAAAATCAGATCAAGACAAACAAGCGTTGCTGTTTAACAATTTTTATTTGGCTTTTAAAAATAATTCGGCAACAAAAATATATTAATCGATCGCCAGCTTCTTTGTTAATCAAAGCCTTTTATCATTTTTTTTACCATTTTTCCTAACTAATTATCGCATTACAATAATATTGATATCTAGTTGTTAAGAGTAGAGTTAAATATCACTGTGCCATACGAGTTGCGTTGCAAAAACGGCAGTGCGATTAAAAATAGAAGACTTGTCAAATTGGTTATATACCTGATTGTTCTTGGATTCTTACTCGCAGAGCCGATAAGTGTCACTCGACTCTTTTATCTTGTCCCTTCAAAAGGCCACAGTTTCAAGCACTAAGTCGTCATAGCATGCGGAGTAAACTCATCGAAATCATTCATCATTAATTACTTAATTGAGCAGTATCATTCGAGAATAAAACGCAATAGCTGACGCCTAACTCTGAATCGCTGTGCAGCAACAACAATGGAACATAATACTACGATATTTTAATGGAAATAAAAACTAAAGAAAACTTCGACGTATCATTCTACAACACCACGCACACGAATGCGAATAATTCGGTAATATTATCCATACAATACCCTCTAATTATTGTTCACGCTGATTTCTACTGTTAAACTCGTGCTGATTGCTACAGAGTTAAATGATTTATTGAATCCGTTAAGTTTTCCATTACTTGTCAAATTTCCTACGCACTTTCGTTTTTTTCACTATCGATTTGCCATTCTTTTTGCAGCTGTACCACGAAGAATATTATAATTTGGTTCAAATTATTAAGACAGCATGGAGCTTGCTATATGTATTCTTCGTGCAATAACAAAATTTTAGGAATGGATGTCAAACGAAATTTTTAACTTGAAAATTAAAAATTGTGCAAGTTACAACAGTTTTATCAGAAAATTATTATTTTTTTTTTTAATTTGCGAAATACAGACAAACGTCAACAAGAAAAGTTATTCCTTTCAGAGAGTTCGATAAAAAGTTCATGTTTCATTCTTCGATACTTGCACCAAAAAACTATTGAAAAAATTCCCACTTTTGTTTAAAATCCGTTTTTTCTAAAATAATCAAAATGATTAACATTTGTTCTTTTTTATTTTAATTGAGGTTTCCCTCTTTATTCAAAAATCACAATAAAAAAATGTTTAAAAATTGTAAATTGAGGAAATGACAACCGATTTTCTGAAAATACGAAGTTTTGTCTTTTCTTACAAAAATATAACGAAATATGGAAAAATGTGCAAAAGCAAAATTTTGTTCCTTTCTAAGAGTGTTATAAACAAAAATTCTCTTTCATGTTTCGATATTTTGCACAGTTTTTTTAAAGCATTTGCAGAAATATACATTTTTCAAAAATATGAAGAAATGGAAGAGGAACTTTTTGTAGAACTCTTGGAAAGGAACAATTTTCCTTATCGGTTCTTTTATGCAGCTCGTATATTTTTGGTGGAGGAACAAAAATTTCCATTTTCAGAAAAACGGTCGTATTTTCTTCATTTAATATTTTCTGTGGGTTTCGAAACAATGAAAAACTCCCCATCAGAGTAAAAAAGAACAAGTTAATTATCTTCATTATTTCATAATAAGAAATAATTTTCTACGAAAAAAGTTCCCCTTTTCATAAAAAGAAAATTGAAAATGGTTCGGTTCTACATCTTGAAATGTTTTTTTTTTTGTTCTTTTTGTTTTTTTTTTTCGTTTACAAAGAACCCAAAAACCAAGCTTTTTACTTTCTTAACAATTTGTGCCACATTTATATGGCTTCTACTATTTATGTCAAACTTACAAACAGGTTGGAGTTGATAGTTTTTGAAACCGAATAGTTTTATATACATAATTTTATGTAAGTGTTCAAATTTTCTTTTCTCTAACTACCGAAATCACAATCGAAGTGAGTCTTTTGATTTATTTTGAGTTTTTCTTTTCTTATTCTTTATTAATCACCTGCGAGATCTAAAATTTCGCGAATTAGTATTTGGGAAATATTTTTGAGAATATTCCCGTAAATAGGCACTAATATGTACAGAGAAAAAATAAGTCTCATTTTTCCTAAATAAAAATCATTACACTTTCATAAATTCTCAAAAGGAAGGTTGATCGCAAATATTCTCGAAGACATTCCCTAAACTGAGACAAGTTTCGAACTTGCGGGAATTTATCCGAAGGGCGATAGTGTGATAGCGAAGTTACTAATAATTACATTAATAAGAATCGTAACATGTATCATATCATATTACACGAACGAATAAAATTTAGAAGCGAAATATCGCTAGCATGTACATTATTTTCGGGTCGTCTTGAATCGACAAACACCTTGAATAACTATTAAGAAATCTAGCCTGACTTCCTTAATACAAAACCTGTTACGATGAGTGTTCCTATTATTATTAACCATTAATAACGTTGCGTTAAAAGCTAGTGTTAAAATTCATAAAATTTGTTATACTCTACACGATATACAAGAATTTTGGACACAAGAGCATCCTTTCGATCGTTGCCGTATGCGATCTTCAAGTAACTCTCGAATACATCAGTCGTAGTTACACTTTTCTCTCATTGCATTCAACCTTGAGTACTAGATCTGTCACCTTTCTTTTCCTTTATTTTTTCTTTCCTCGCCTCGCCTCGCTATCTAGTTTTGGCCCGTTTCATATATTTAAGTTGAACATTATCATTATTGCAACCTATACGAGCATCGAATTCTTTCCTAGCGAAACCGATAAGAGAAACAAAGAAAAAGACGTAAAAGCAAGGAAGAGCTCGATATTTTGAAAAATTGATTCTTGCCGAAATAATATCTTTTGTGCTGGACGAGCTTTTTTAAACGTATAAAAACTCAGATGGAATTAATATCGGATGATTTCAAAGATGTGATATGCAATCGCAGAGATGTGGACGTGAAAACGGGTATAAAAAATCAAACTTAATTACGTCCTAACCACTTTTAGAGCCTTAACAACAACTAATCTAAAAACATTGAAGCACTTTACGAAATTTCGCAGGAATACAATTTTCTCACATTTACGTCTCCAGAATGTTTCGCAAATCTAAAATGATTCAAAGTTTATTTAAAAAAACCTAAAAACATTATTGACAAAAAACTGCTCTCGGAACCTCGAATTAAGGTTACAACTAAAAAGATAAATATCTAGACACTTTAACATTTTCAATGATATGACGAATCGTACTTTCGAGGTCACTTTAGAAGAAACCTTGTTTTCTGCTCGCTAAAATATGTTGATTTTTTGATAGGAGAAATCTCTAAAGCAGCAGAGTCCTGGACCGACTTTGTAGTTAAGCACATTTTTAAACTGGACGACACATTCTGGACGTGCGTGGTGTAAATAACTTACGTAGACTTTACAACTTTTTCATCTTTTCTCTTCTTTACGATTGGACAGTCTTGGACGCGATGCAGCTTTCCTTTGGGGATGGAGTGTTCCAACGAGAATCGTCGGCCTTTCTGATTGTCATCAGACTTTGCTAATTGCACGTGAACGGACTGATATTGTCGAAGGATCAGTATGACATGAAAATCAAGAAGAAATCGCGCTTTTCCCTATTTTTACCGATGATTATTTCCTTTTTATCGAGGATTGCTTCCTTTTTACTAGATTGATCGGAATTTGCCGCAACTCTCGTAGGCAAAATAACGTGAGCATTTTTCAGTCAACTCTGTGAGAGCCCCGTCTTCGGTCAAATTTCAGGAATAATTTTAATCACGAGATTATCCTTTAAAGATGCCAAAGAAATGCGAGTTCTGCATGAACATCGAGACTGTGGTACTGACAACTGAGAAGAAGCGATGGACGAGAGGCGACTTTTTCAGTTTGTGTCAGTAGAGCTGATTCTCCTTCCCTTGAGGAATCGAGTTATTTACAATACAATGTATATCGTATTCCTCGACCAGAGTCTTTAAGTAATTCAATTTCCCCCCTAAATAATCCTTCCGCGCACACCGCTGCTTGTAGACTAAGTCGTGATTCATTGTCTTGTAATCTTGCACAATTTGATTCTTTATCCTCTGAAATAAGAAGAAAGAGATTTACATTACATTGTTTCTGATGTCAGCCAACAAATATTCAATCGAGATGGCTTCGCAAAACATGGAAAACAACTACTTTCATTCAATAAAAAATTTGTCTTGCACAGGAAAAATAGTTATTTAAAATATAGTTACATCAAGTTGTTGATGATTTCCCTGAGCTTTAATTTCGTCGTATTTCCGCTTCCACTCAACGTATCGAACTTGCACCGGGGTAACCAAGTCAAACAATTGTTTATATTCCGGATAAAGGGAGTTGAATTCTTCTTTGTATCGTCTCTTCTGCTCCAAGCTGCTTACCTTCGTGTAACAGCTGAAATTCACAAATAAAATGATAAACTGCTTTATTACCATTTTTCATGTTTGAACGGTAGGACGCAAGTTTTCTACAGTACCCTTCCTAGTGCCTTTAGATTGTTATCGATCAGAAGGCCACAAGCAATATGAAAATTGTAGAAAACTTGCGCCCTGCACGCCCATAAGAAAGGACACCAACTGCCCCAAGTCAGAGGAATTTCGAAAATCGAAATAATATGAAAGAGACTCACGTGAGGTAGTCAGGATATGCTTCATGGTGATTGGCAGCCTGAGCCGTTTGGGTAGAAGCGTTGTTGGTAACATTGCTGGAAGAATTGGGGCTTGTCGTAGGGTCAAAGGCGATTCCAGCAGGTCCAGAATTTTCGAGCCGGGCGTTGGTACTGTTTCCGTGGTTTCGCCGCTCGTCAGTACCGAGCTCGTGTTGTTGCGCGACGTGGCTCTGCTCATCTTCGCTATCACTGGCTGATAGACACAAATTTGCAGCAGGGTAGCTGCTACCACGAAGCACTTCGTTATTAGTTGTTCTTTCAGCAGAGTTGAGGCGACCCTGCTGCCTCTGGTTCCAGTTGCTGTTCTGCCCGGCAAACAAACTGCTTCCACTATTGCAAGTGCCACTATTACTACCGCTGATTACCTCGATACTATTAACACTACCCGAGACTCTCTCAGCACTACTAACTCGACTCTCGGCACTACTGATGCGACTATCTCCACTATTGACACGGCTATCACCACTACAGACACGACTATCGCCACTATTAACACTACCACCAGCCGTCCTTCGGTTTTCTCCGTGGTTCACAAAAAGAGGTTCTGGTTTCCGATAATGAGATATCCGAGGTTTTTTCGTAGGTAAGCCGTCGTTACCCTCATAGTATCCTGGTCTCTTGGATTTCAGTAGTGCCAGTGGTGGCGCTGTTATCGCCGGCGGTGATCCTGGATGAACGGAATTTGGAGACTGTCCACTCCCTGTGCAAAAAATGGTTTTATTAAAAGAGAATTAGGCTACAATTTCTGACTTTCTTCTTATCTTGCAAGTTTTTCTTACAAATCCATCTGAGCATTCAAAAAATTCACATTTATGAATATCAACCATTTTCGAGATACATTTGTAAAATCAGTAATCAATGCAAATATGCATGGCATATTAATAAATTGGATACGATTAGGATTTGACGAAAAGTAACAATCTTCAAATCGAAGAGCCGTAATGATAGTTTGAGTAATGAAAAGGGCAATATTAAGGTTATTTTTAAATGTGACATATGAAACATTATTGTTTATGAAGTCTAGCTGCTGTGGTAAAGAATTAAAAGAGAAGGAATCTGAATTATGATAGTATATTTTTAACACTAAAACTGACCACTGGATCCATCACTGGAACCGGGAGGTGTGAGGTTCTGAGGTTTCCTTCTTTTGAGAAGGGACTTTTCCTCCTCGGTGTAGTGAATCCAGTTGTCCCGAACATCATTCCACACGGCCCTTTTCAGGTGATAGGCATTATCCCTGTTAAAGGCGATTTCCGTCAAATGCTCGAATAATTTACTACGATCCTTCTCTTTACAACCCTCTGGAAAAGCAAATAAAAATTTGGTTAATTAACTTCAACCAATAGCAATATTTCCTAATGAAAGGAGACATATGTTTACTAAGGACCTATAATTCAATTAAAAATTAATTCTTACCCCTGTTTATACGTTCATAGATTTCAGGTTTCTTGTATGGCCTTAACGCAAGGAGATGGATAAGCCTCTCTCTGTAAAAAATATAAATTACAAGTTAGAACTGTATTCCAGGCATAGTTTCAAAGAAAATTAGTTCTTCTGTCGAGTTTTATCGGACTAAAGACTGCCACATTAGAAATATAGACATTAGTAACACATACATTGGAAAGAGATACATTAGAGCCTCGACATTAAAAATATGTGCATTAGAAACATGAACATTAAAACCGCAGAAGTTTGAACCAAGACGAGTTCTGTCGTACTTTAATGCCTTCACTGATCCTCGATGGTTATGTAAAGGTCCAAAGAGGTAATGGCACGTCAATCTTTTTTTAGGTATTCAGCATTTTTACAAACTTTCTGGAGCTGCGATTAGCAAATTTTGTAATTGCGGATTAAATTAGACTAATTAAAGAATCTCGATTAATCCTTCAAATGTAAGATAGTAATCCAAAATTAAAAGGCTTAATTCGAACGGATTCTACACATCAGACACATTCGCAAAATGAAACATTCAAAATGGTGAAATATAAAAAACGAAGCCAAATATTCTACAATTATTTTTAATTATAAACCTGAACAATTCAAGATGAACCATAAAACATGTACACACGAACGCACACGCGCGCGCGTAAAACATTTCCAGCCTGACAGTGCTGTCTAATTATAAATTTAAGAATTTGGAATTATTTGGAAATTTAAAATAATTTATAAAACTTCACTCCGAAATTTCGAACGATTAAACTACATGTATATTTCAAAAGCCTACGATTTGAAACAGAACAATTTTGAGCCATTGCCATTTCAACGTTTAAATTTGAAAATCGTTCAATTTTTAATAGATTTATCATTGTTAATTTTTCAAATATTTTATTAATATTTATTTACACTTAGTCGACTTGACACGTTTTACCATCTAAATGGTTGATCAAAATGAAAGATTTTATCTTTGGAAATTTTACAAATTTAACTTTTCAAACTCAAAATAATTTCAAGCCGAACTGATTGAAACTTGCCGTTTAATGTGATATCAAGCTTGAAGAGATTTAAAACGAGTTTCTACTCAAACTAAAAAAAAAACAAAAAAAAAACGAGTCAATAAATAAATTTAATGTCATTTCCCGGAATTTAACGATCTCAACAAATTTCAGGCGATTTGGTCCGTCCCGCAGACACCCAGCTAGGTATTTATTGATTAATGAAAGCATTAAATATTTTTCATTGGTTGATATAGATTCTTAGATCTTGACAAAGAATAAGTAACTTAACTAAAGTCAAAATTAAATTTTACCTGATAGGTGTACGCGTAATGTCTGGTAGTTGCTTTTCGGGCTTGCTTCGAACCGGAGGAGGAATACGGGAGACTGGTTTAGAAGAAGCTGACGCGGACGACAACCTGGATGAACCAGCACCGGAAGTTGAAATGCTTGGCGATTCTCGCTGTCTAACATTCGAGGGTAGAGGTGGTGGTGGTATCGTCCTTCCAGTTCCTTGCACCTTAACTTTTCGCCCGATATTCGGCCCGTTAGCTTTAATCATCCTCGTACTAAAAAAATCAAAGTCAAATACATTTTTTTTTAAATTTTAAATTAAGAATAACTTTTTGATGTGAAATTGACTTATGACAAGCTCATATAGTTTTCACGTTATCTTCCCGAATCGTAAAGGCTGAACATGTGTTATGACTTTGCTATTGAACATGACAAAGTGTAATTGCAAGGCGAAAGAATAATTAATTAGCAGATCATAGGTTGTAAATACAGTAGTGAAAAGGTAAGAAAAGAAAATTGGCAAAACTTTAGTTTCAAGAAAAAAATCTTGTTGATAACTTATCTATTACTTTAAAAGTCATAAGAAAATTTCTTATTAATAATAAGTCTAGTAAATGTTTAGTTGTGAATTTAAATATAGACCTTTCTCGATTATTTATTCTTTTGCATCATTGTATTATAAGAATGAATTAAAAGAGTATTTCATAATTTAAATTAATTATGACATTATTTGAAAGGTTGTAATTCAAATTTGTACAAAGGATATACAATTGAATAATAACTTACCATTTATTCTTATTATTTTCTTCGGCGACAGCCATACGATGCCTGGTAGTTTCATAGACATCGTCATTGGCATGTATTCGCATTTTACTCGGTATAGTTCCCAGACTCTCCAGACTACTAAAATAATTGTTAAACGAAATTCGTTAAATAAAATTAATATTAGTCAAACTAAAAACTTTATTTGTTAGAATATGTAATAGGAAAGCTTTTAATTCAAAATTCGCGTCATAACGAGGTTAATGTTAAAGATAACGTCTAAGATACGGTAAGTGGTATTAAAATACTTTTATATATTTATTTATAATTAGCATAAATAATTTTACATTATATTACTGTTAAAAATACTTACCCTGGTCCAGTTTGCTGTATACATTCGAAGCCGCCCTGGGGACCCTCAATGTCTTGATTACCGGAAAGACTGAAGGTAAAATTCGCAGTTCCATGGCTGGATTGTGAGGATGGAAAGGAGAGTCGCTGAAATCAAACAAAGCAAAAAGGAATTTAATACAAAGTTGCAATTATCTTATCTCTAGCAGTTTGGTTTCAGCAATTATTATTCAGAATAATAAAAAATAAGGTTAAATTTCGCGCGCAAATTAAGTATAAATTGGGCATTTTCAGTTCGAATATGGCCTGCCGATCACCTACTAGGCAGTCTGATAAGTCCTTGAAAAATGAAACACGGAGACGTTTTTTTGGCCAAAGTCGGTTTTATTTTTCAACATACTCTCCTTTTAGGTCGATACAGCGAGTCCAACAATTTTCTAACTTTTTGATACCGTCCGAAAAGTACTCGATCGGAAGGTCTCCAAAATACGTCTCAGTTTCAGCTATGAGCTCCTCATTTGAGTAAAAACGCTTACCCGTGAGCCATCTCTTCAGGTTAGGGAACAAGTAATAATCGCTGGGGGCCAGGTCTGGTGAATACGATGGCTGAGGAACCAATTCGAAGCCGATTTCATGCAATTTTGCTTGCGCAACTAAGCATGAATGAACAGGCGCATTGTCGTGATGATAAAGCGGTTTTTTCTT
>NC_046664.1:109274610-109277258 GCF_010883055.1 Belonocnema kinseyi | reverse complement strand
CGTCATTTGAAGGATCAAGCTCGACGAAAATGGTTCACATTAGTGAATACTAATGCCATCTCTTAGAATTTTCAGGTACTTATCAGACTGCCTAGTAGATAGCTGGGAAGAAAACAAAGCATCAAATTTATGGGACTAAACATTAATTTTTTAATATCTTCACAACAAAATTTTCTCACAATAAGTTTTTTCAGAAGCAGTTTTTATTTTTCGAGTTCTATTTAATAAAAAATTACTGCGAAAAATATCGACTTTATTATTTCAAATAAATAGTTTTAATTGAAAAAGAAAAACTAATTTCCCAATAAGCTTATGGTGAAAAATTAGTTTTTACGAATATATTTAAAAAAATACTGCCTAGTCTTATGCATTGGATCCTTTGTTTTCCCTACAGTTATCCCACGCCATATTGGTTTACGTCACAAGTGAAAAGGCCTAATAATCTAATAGTTAAGCATTTTCAGTTCCAATATGGCCGACCGATCAGCTCGATAGCTGTAGGGACAACGACCTGCAACAATAATACTATAATACTTAGCGTATGGGGCACAACTTTAATATTTTTTAAATCTCCGTAAGAAATAATTTTTCTCAAAGAGTATAATATTTGGAAACGAACTGTCTTGTCGTCCGGAAATTCGGAATGTATGTCAAATATTTTGCATAAGCTTGGCTCTGTAGTCATCCCGAATTTTCGGGACGAGCAGACACAGCCATTTGGAAATTAGTTTTATCATTAAGGCCATGTGATGAGTATAACAGCTGATCAAGTCAGCCCTAAGATCAATATTTTTTCACCCATATTGAAAAATAAAAGTTTAAATAACGCGGAAAGTTTTTTCGGGAAATGCTAATAAATATTAAAGGATTGTTTGTGGCCTTGCAAAGAGTTGGAGGAAGAAAAGAATTTATTTATGCAAATAATGATTATCGGCGGACACATTTAGGTTTTACAGCAGAAGTTTGACTTTTACATGGACATAGGAAACAAGGGACTAGGCATGCCATTGCGGGGGTGATGCAATGAGGGGGGAGGTCCGCCACTTTTTGATGTCCCGCGACAAACATGGCAGCGCCCGCATGTTTATATTTTCAGGCACAGTTTGTCGGCAAAAATGCTCGTGCGCGTATCAAATAGCACATCGTAAGATGGCGGCTCTCCCCACTCATGGAATTCTCCCCCCTCGCGTGTATTCAACCCCGCTCGCCAAGGTTAGGATGGCATGCCTAGTCCCGTGTTTCCTATGTCCATGCTTGCGGGGTTTGACGAGAACACGGTCGGTATTTCTCCAAAATAGTAATTTAAAAAAAAAAACTTTTTTCACTATCATAATTATTTAGGACCAGATACACATTCTTGCATGCCTTCTATTTATCGCGCCAAATTTTTAACACGATATCTCATTCCGTTTTTCCAAACTTTTAGAGTGATACCTAATTTCGTTTAGACGTAAGTTGGGAAAGAAAAATTGAAGACTAGGTTTGGTCACGTGACCCTCTCCTCGTCACATGGCCTTAATGCACGATCTAATGATACTAATGAAATAATAAAATCGATGATTTTTGGAATCAATTTTATTATTTCATTAGGTGGTGCCACGGTGGCACATGAAAAAGAAAAAATAATTTCCAAATACACTTTCGGTCAACGAGTATTGCCCGCCCACCTTGAGCGAAATAACAAATTTTATATCTTTGTCAAAAATTCATGTATTTAAAAAAATCCAACCTGGTTTTGACATTTGAGCCAATACCTTTCAAATGCTAGTTACAAATCTGTTAACTATATTCTTTTATGTCTAAAAGTTAGAAAATAATAAGCGAAAAACAATTTTTTTAAATATTTCCAAAATTATTTTTTCTTCACAAATAATTAATCTACACGTAAAAATAACGTTTTTACTTTTCGATTTTTTTTCTACACTGCATAGATTCCGAGATATTCAGCGTTGAAAAAAGTTTTTTTTTCTTTCTTCAAAAACATGTCATAATTTTAAAACAGTTCAATTAAAAAATGTAATCTTGGGCTCATTTTAAATAAAATACAAATAATAGTCTCGTTTCACGATTTTACATAAAATAATTTTTGATACATAAATAAGTTTAATCCGAACCGAAGGTGCGTTATAATTTTTTTTCTGTTTAGTCATCAAAAATAAAAAAATAATTAAAAATTAGACGCGGCAAAACACCTATTCAAATTGGTGTCACCTGGGTATCACATGAGTCAGAGTTTCTCATAATTATTTATCATGTGACGATGTGGCTTTGGTGAAAACCATGAAAACTAACGAAACCCATGATAAAGAGGTTATGCCACGGTCTGCTGCCAACTCTGACTATTTTGATTTGATAGCTTAATTTGCTAAGGTTTATCTGACCAAAAAAAGTTATCCTGTTATATAATGTTTGGATTAAGAGTCAGTAGAACGTTGAAGGAAAGCATTAAGTACAAGTATTAACACATTTTAAAATCGTACATATTTACGAATTGATCAGTAAACATGACTACATTTAAGTACTTTTTCAATTAATTCTTTATACATACGCTCCTCTAAATGCTCCTAGGGAAATTGAGTCAATTGTCGAGAATGGGAAGTGCCGCATATACTGGAACTTTATATTCTCGACAATTGTTTCTGTTGCTC
>NC_046664.1:109260639-109274510 GCF_010883055.1 Belonocnema kinseyi | reverse complement strand
TCGGTAGATTTGCGCTATTGGCTTTCACGAGACCCTCCTTTGACATTTTTTTAAACAATATTTTGCAACTTCTATATTCGATGTACACATAACCGAAACAAAACATCGGCACAGAAAAAGATATTTGAGAATCACTGACACATGAGCTGTGATTGCTGGAAAATCCAACTCCGTTGACTCAAAGGGGCCCTCCAATCGACATCGTGATAGAAAATTCATATTTCAACATTAAATTAAAAATAGTAAACAATACGTGGACTTTTTATGGATATTTATATTTTATTATTTATATCCATATTTATGGATATTTTTTTATGGACTTTTTTAAAATTAGAATTTTATATGCTATAAGATCCATTTATTGCAAAAATGATATCTGCTTTGGAAATAACCCTATTGTTAATTTTTGATTTTTATAATATTTTATTAATAGATATTTACACTTAATCGACTTAACACGTTTTACTACCAAAATGGCTGACTATCAAATACTTTTCAGATTTATTTGTTCAAGCTTTCAAAATTATTTTTAAATTTTTTAATTTGAAAATTAACGATTGCAATTATCAAAACTGAAAGATTTCATATCTGAAAATTTTACAAATGGAACTTTTCAAACTCAAAATAATTTCAAGCCGAACTTATTGAAACTTGCAGTTTCATGTGATATTAAGTTTAAAGAGAATTAAAACGAGTTTTTACTAACACTAAAAAAACTCCATTCAACAAATAAATTTAATGTCATTTCCAGGGGTTTACCGACCTCAACAAATTTCAGGCGATTTGGTCCGTCCCGCAGACATCCAGCTAGTTATTTAATTATTAATGGAAGCACTAAATATTTTTGATTGGTTGGTAAAGATTCTTAGATCTTGACCAAGAATTAGTAACTTAACGAATGTCTACTTCAGAAAATTACACACGGTTTTCTGGGAGCACAACAAAATTAGACAAAATTATTAATTCTTAACTACAAAAAACTCAATTTTCAATTTTTAGTGGACAAAGCAAAATTGCCTTTGAAAGGTATCGACTGAAACCTTAAAAACCCGTTCGATTTTTTTTAAACACACGAATTTTCGACAGAGATGAAACACTTTATTCCAAATAATTTCGCTCAGGGTGGTCAGTATTCGTTGACCGGTAGTGTATATTTAAGGTGAGAAATTAATGTGTGCTAACAAGCACACACGCAGACCCTCGGTACGTAGCAAGTCAGTTGAAAGGACGCAATACTAGATAAGATTACGCAACGAGGAGAAATGAACGTTAAAACAATTTGCTTTAACTACATGTGAAAAACCGCATAATAAATGGCGAAAATTCAAAAGTTTGCAGAGTTGGAGTGAAAAAATATCAAAAAAATAGAGGCTAGGATGGACTGAATTTTGTTGTGAGTACCTCAAGGAATCTTTTTAGACCGGTTGTAACCCTCTGGCCGCTGAACATCTGAAGATCTTCCCTTTAAGATATTAACAAAATAAAGTTAAATTCGATGCACTTAGTATAACTTTTGTACCTTTAGCTATTGGACACCTTGTCAAAGTTACATTAAAATTTCGATGTGGTTATGTCGCGAAATTTTAAACTTGAATTCCACTATTAATTTGAACTGAATATTGAAACTTGGAATTTTAAAAAGATTTGATTGACTGGTAAGAAATATTCAGCATATTTTCTTTTGTACTTTCTTGGCACCAGAATTCTGGAAAAGAGGAGTGCCGAGGGGAAGAAGTTCAGCGACAATAGTACTACACAGCAAGCCTATAGAAGCTCGTTTCTCTACTATGGTGTCACTTAATACAGATACATAGATGAAGTATAAAGGGTTGTTGCGGCGCGGCGTTCAAAGGTAAATCTGCAGGGCTCAAAGTGGTAATATAAAATAGTATAAAGCGCGTGCGCCAAGTCAAAGGTTTGAAGGGAAAATCACAGTAATAATGTGTGATGTGGTAATGCTCCACCTAGACGCTTAATTATCACCATTTTTGAAATATACACACAGAAAAGGACGATTAATTGATAAGGTAGACTGAAAGTTGAACACAAATACAAAGAGTAATTACAGAAAATATCTGTATTTAAATTTAAAGGTTATGTTTGAGTGTGACCTGGCGTTGTCGTGAAAATTCAAATTACAAGGTCTTCTCAATTAGAAAGGAAGTTAGATAGTCGAAATCAAATATCAGAACAATGATCAATTAGAATCTATTCAGTCAGAAATTAGGAACAGAAACAGTGAGATTTTTCTTTAGATAATTCGGAAGTAAGATAGTTGATTTTGAAATCAATCAATAGAGCAAGCAAAATAACTTATTATATTAAAATACGGACTGGCTAAATTAAAGCAGACTCAATTATGGGACCGGAAGACTTTCGATCCGCAACGAAGGATAATAATATACAATCGAGAAATCTGGAGGAATGGAAAGTAACTTCGATAGTCGAAAACTCAATGGAGCTTTCGTATGATCAAACACGTGATCTCAGAAGAATGCATGCGCGCGCGAGCGCGTGTGTGTGTGTGTGTAGTTGGCAACTCGAGATCGCGGATATTCCTGCTTTCGCAACATTGAGTGCACCGAGCGAGCCCGCCATTAAAGTCCTTCCTTTTTTGTTATAAGAGAGTCAGTTTTGCAATATGTGAGTGGGCTGGCTTTGCCATGACACTTGAAGATCTGTTTCCCCAATTTTTTAGCATCTAACTATGTTCCTGTACTTTGCTTTTTTTTTAACAGTCATTAATTTAAGGTACGTCGAGTTCACGAGCAGCGAAATTGCTTAGAGCATTGATTGAATAAAAAATGTTAGCAGACTGAGTTTTACAAATTTAGAATTTTTTTAAAAAAATATAAGGTACTGAATAAGTTATTAATGTGCTTTTGTAATCATTTTTTTTTTAGAAGTCAAGTCGCGAATTAGCTCAACATGAAAACTGTATTAAGCCCGATTCATTTAAATTTCAGTTATGGACAACCAAAAGTATTCAGTTCCTGGGCCACTTCACATGATTCATTTATGTATCGGTTAGTTGAATTTTCCGTACACATGCAGGCTTGAGAAAAAGGGACAGAGGACCAGAAGCAACCATTTTGGATGAGAAAAATTAATTATTTTCTACCATTGGTAGCCCACTATTTTCCAATCTTCTCAATCTAGATGCCAAGACGAGAAAAAATATTTTGTAACAGTGGCTTCAGAAGAGAACATTAAGAGATATTTATTTTCAGGTACAGGATTTTCAGCATTTTCATTCTTCAATTATAAAAAAAATGTTAGTTAAATGTCGCGACAGAATGAATTGTGTTTTGAAGATAAGGTATTTTATGCTGTGACGTCAGCTGACACACCAAAGGCCAAGTAATAATGCCAATTGCACGGGACGAAACTTAATTTCTTTTTATAACTTAGAAAACAAAATATTGTTCCCCACAAGTGTATTTGGAATTATTCTTAATTTTTACAAATCTATTTAATTAAATAAAAAAACCGTTACCAATTCTTTCAAATCGATTTCATTGTTTAATTGAAGAACCTTTAAAAAATAAAAAATCAGGTCCAAACACACTTATGTTGAAAATTCATTTTTTGCCCGTGCAGACATCTTGGATTCCCGCATCCAACCTGACATCTAACTTTATGTATTTTCACTTAAACCACCAGCTAATTTCACTTCGTTGAATGCTGAGGGGAAAACCATGGAACAAATTCATGTGATTCGCTCTATTTTTGCTTTATTTTTCTAATTGTTTCTATATAAATGTATTTGAAAAATAGTTTTTATTTGTTAAAAAATATTTAATAAAATACTAATTATGATTCATTACGAACATATTACAAGAATCGGATTTTGTTCCACGCATTCGGTCGACTGTTTTAGCAATCAACGAAGCCAAGTTTGCTGGTGGTTGAAGTGAAAATACCTAATGATGTTATTAGGTTCAGGGGCTTTCATAAACCATGAGGCCCAATTTTGCCGACTCCCCCCCCCCCCATGTAGTCCACTTTAGCATTCTCGTCGTCCACCTCCCACCTCTCCTAGGGCGCTACGTGGTTAATGGAAGCCCCCTGATTGACAATTCATGTATTTTGTTGAAAATTGTATGGTTTTTTTTTTGTAAAGAATTGATCTTTCTAGTTTAAAAATGTACTATTTGGGTTAAAATTGATTTACTTCATGTTGTGTTCTAAATATCTAAGTGTAAAAGCACGTGACTCGGACCCTCCCCCCATTTAGATTGTAGTCCATCGTGGCCTATCGCGGACCACCTCCAACCTACGCAAAGAAACCACGTGGTTTATGGAAGCCATTTTATGAGCTATGGTGGGAATTTTAAATTAAAATTGAAGGTTCGGAAATTAAATGGGCTTAAAAATAAAATTGTTCGTGAGAGCACTTAATCGGATATAAAGTGAGCTTTACAGCTAGAATATTACAATTATGGAAACCGTTTGTAAGGGATTTGATGCTGATCAACTGATCTTTGATTGAACGTTGCGATGGTGGCGAACTCGGGATAGCTTTCACTGTTCGACCGCTGTTAACTCGTATGGCAGTGCAAGCAGAACTCAGATAACCCAGCGACCCACGTTGGGATTTATATTTCATCAAGAACCAGCCTTTCGAAATAAATAAATTTACTTCCTACCACTCGACAAAACCACAATGCTTGCAATATGCCCTCCTGAAAACCGCAATACACTCACTCATTCCCTCGTGGGGCTTTAATTTCACTTTGGGTCTTTTCAAATTATTTTATCACCACAAATCAATTTCAGACTTGATTGCAGTAAAAAGTCAAAGATATTCATAAAGTGAAACCAAAATATCAGTTTAGGCTTTGTGCGCAAAATTAGAGGTTATGTTTAGGTGCGACACACGGATACCCCTGCCTACGGATAAAACCTCTGATAAAACTACATTGAGTACAATTTCATCGAGGTTGGCTGCTACCAGCAAGCGTACTTATATGTTCATTTATACTTATATGACAGAAATTGTCTCCAGTTTAAGTAAGATGAACATGAAAAAAGGTCGAGCATTCAAATCTAAAAAACTTGCTTAAAAAAACCGAATGCTGCTAAATAAAAAAAGAGTTTGTATTATTAATACCACAAAGTAGTTAAGTCTGAAATTGGCATTCCAGTTCTGGCGTAATATTAAAATTCTCGATTTTAAAGTTAGTATCACTATCATTAGATAATTAATTTGAATTAATATAATATTTAAGCCTCTACTTTAATATAGGAAAGGCGAATAGGCGAGCGTGCCTAAGTTATTAAAAAATGGAACGGCTGTTCAGAATCTAACCTATCAGTGATCAACGCTAATATATGAACAGCGCTCGTTTAGAAGGCCTTTGAGAGCGGCTTACATCGGTTGTTGGTAGAGTTTAATTTTCCGGAACTGATGTGTGAAATCTGATAATATTAAATATTTAATTCCAGAATTTAATTTTATGAAACACGACCAAAAGCCTAATTCGATTTTTAATTTCAGGAAATAGAATTCAATACTATAAAGATCGATGTCCGACTAGCCACCTGTGTTTAAATTACAGGATTAATGTATGGGCGTTGGACACATTTGGCTGTTGCAATCAATTCTCCTGGATTATGAAAGAGCCAACCTTTTCCAGTATGGCTGTCGATCCAAGTTTCGAATTTTGTATACGTCAATTAAGCCGGGCTTCGTACCAGTCTAACGCGCATTTTCAACGGTATTGTCGTACGAGCGTTAAGGTTGATTCCTCTCACTTGTACGTCGAAAAATAATAATATTCAGTATCGCGCCTTCGTGAAATTCAAGTTACATATAACCACCTCAATTTCACAACGCCTCCAAAGAGAATAGACACTTGATCGTATTTTAAGTGTTACTTCACAGCGCTTTCCAAAATACGCCTAATAGATTCTTCCATATATTAAAGTAAACGCGGAATAACCCAATTGTAATTTTGAATTTCGCGCCAAAATCTTAATTATATACTTAAGACATAATTTCTAATATTTAGATATCTATTGTGCGAAATTTGAATTAGAATATTTCAGATATTTACTAACTACGAGACACTGATTAAATAAAAAATTTGTTTTCTCAACGAATAATCAGTTTATCACT
This sequence comes from Belonocnema kinseyi, assembly GCF_010883055.1. Lineage (NCBI taxonomy): Eukaryota > Metazoa > Arthropoda > Insecta > Hymenoptera > Cynipidae > Belonocnema > Belonocnema kinseyi. Next base: position 109,268,389 of record NC_046664.1, on the reverse strand, counting down.
TTATTATTTGTTTTGCAAGAACCATAAGCAAAGCGAATTAGTATTCTCAGCCTGGAAAGGACCTAGACCTAGTATCAGTGAAGAATTGCCTAATACCTGCAGTAAGTAACGATCGGAATTAGGTTAGAGAGTGACGAATCTAACCTTCGACTCGAATTGTCATACGATACTAGTTTTTACTCCTTTTGTTTTATTTCTTCGAAACATTGGGATGGAACTACTCTAGTAAGCATTGGCAAATAATGAATCGATTTACTTATAATTAAATAAAACATTTCTTTGTTCCGGGTTCCATTTCACTGGTTAATTGCATTCTTAACCAATCAATGTATGCCGACCCTTTTCATAGTTGAAAGGCTCCATTCCAAAAATGCACAGCAGAATTTTGAAAATTTATCAGGGGACAAAAATCGTCCCTAAAAATCCGATTGTAAATTTTAAACCAAAAAATACTTGCAGTCGAGGTACGTAAGTGCTGAATTGAGGCGTGAAAAGTTTGAATGAAAAATCTTATTAGGTTCCGAAAAAACGGAGGGACAGTTTGTTTGAGTGAAGCGCAGGTTTTGGAGGGGCAATTTCGAAAAATGTTCGTGCTGGGTTTGGAGCTGGCGGTGGGCGGGAACAAACCCGAAAAAGTTCTGCTCCGGATGGAAACGCTTTTGTTTGTTCACGCCCGAGTGACCACAGCACACCCCGCGCGGTACCATTGACTCCTACTCTTATGACCGTTTTATCAGTAAAGCATTCATTGGTTCTTACAACTATTCAGTTAGTAACGCCGACTAAGCAAATACTCGGCGTAGGAAGCCGTTTGTAATACTCGAGACTAATTTAAGTGTTTTAGTCGTCTGTACCACTTTGATTTGTCTAACAAATAAAAGTAGGCGGAGTTACTATTTTATTTGTTATCTTGGTTGTTACGGCTGAGAATGCGACAAAGGTACCAAAATACCTGCTGTAAAGCGAGGCAGAACTTTTAGATATGCCCGCCATAAGGGGGCTTCCATAAACCACGTGGTTTCTGGGGGTGGGGGGGTCGACGAAAGGCCACGTTGATCTACAAGGGGGGAGGGCGGTCCGATTCACGTGGTTTTACACCAATTAAAATAAACTTTAACCCCAATAGTAGATTTTTAAATTAGAAAGATTAATTCTTTACCAACAAAAACAAAAAAAATTTTTAACAAAATACATGAATTGACAAGTATGGGCCTTCCATAAACCAAGTAGCACCCGAGGAGGGTGGGAGGTCGACGAGAATGCCATGTTGGACTACATGAGGCGAGAGAGGAGCCAAAAAGTGGTCAAAATTGGACATTGTGGTTTACGGAAGCCCCCTAACTTGCTGTTTATCTGTTCTCTCATTGGATTAAAGCTCAGAATTTTTATATAAATGATGGACGTATCGCAGTATTGCTGGTAAGTTTAGGTGTCGGAGATTATCTCGAAGCATTCGAAGGTATGTATGTATAAAAATTGTAAAATCGAACGAGTTTTAAATTTTACTGGGAATCCTAGGCGATCGAGTGCATCTGCAATTAGAGAGATCCTAATAAGTATGGGAATATGCTTCTTTGCATTATACGTACAAAGTTTTGATGACATAACGTTGTCGATGCATACACCCAGAAAAAGATTTGGTTATTGAATGAACTAAATTTTGGTTGAATCCACCCTAGAATGTGCAAAACGGCCACGTTAGTCTGCAATTTTAACCCAAATAGTAGATTTTTAAACTAGAAAGATTAATTCTTTATAACAAAAATTAAAAAAAAAAACAATTTGCAACAAAATACATGAATTGTCCATTAGGGGCATTTTAATATTTTTCTGTTGGTTTGCGAAAATGCAAATGGCGAAAATACTACTGAATAGTTTAAAAGTGGCATTACCAATTGAAAATTAAAAGGATAGCACAATTTTCTGTAATATAATGATAGAACATACAATTATTATGTTGACGCGTAATTTAAATTGCAGAACATTATACTGGTTATATTATAATATCAATAAATATACCAGATTATAAAACAACTTTATGACTTTCCACGAAAATCTTACATCGCTAGTTAGATAATTCTAAAGTGTATGTCTCTTCTCTGAGTATAGACATTGGACACTGAGAGTGTAGACAAGCATCTAGATTTCAGCTCCTATAAATTGAAAGCGGTTCAATTTAAGAAGCCATTGGCTTCACAGATACCACTTTCCCGTAATGTCCAACATGTGTTCCTTTTCACTTAAAAGTTTAGAACCCAAAAGAATAGTAACAACCAGCTTAATTATTTTAACAAGACTTTCTCATTCTTATTATCGTGAATTATAAGTATCTCGTCTAGCTTTTTCTGCTTGCTGGTTCAATCAGTCGAAATAATTTAAGTTAACATTCATTAATGTCAGCAAAGCATCTGATGCTCCATTTCTGGACTATTATTTCTTCTCTTAAAAGATGATGTAGAGCGATTTCATTGCCACTTCACCTCGTAAAAGATTCAAGGAAATGCAACCATTTAACGTGAAAGTCCTTCGCGATCATCTCTAGTAGTCGTCAAACTTTTTTGCTTTTTAATTCGTAAATAAACTTAGCCGAAATACGGTAAATATTGTTTCCCTTTCTTGCAGCAATTTTTTTATACACATAATAAAGAAACAATTGTTAGATATAAATTATCTTGTAAATAAATTACTGTAAACTCTGCGTTGTAATTTTATGGTGATCAGATTCTTTACAACTTTATCGAAGATTTTTGTAAGGATGGGACATGACTTCTTTACGACGCAATTCAATGGAAGTCTTGGAGAAGCAAAATGTATATAAAACTCAAACACCGCAGTTAATTATCCAAACAAACGTGCTACCTTTTATCATAATCGACATGAGAAAGGGATCAATTTATTGCTTTCTCGCGAATAACTTCTTACAACTTCACCTCCAAAAAGCGTTTTACGCCCGCACAATTCCAAGACTACTGACTTCGAGGACGTAGTTTATTTACATACTTATTTTAAAGCACTTTAGTCACTTCCGAAAATTATTTATTTCCCAGGCGGGGCACGTTTTACGAGAACACGTAGCGCTTGCCCGTGACGTATGCTCTACAGTTCAGTGACTCAGAATATTAAAGATATCTTTTAAAAAGGGCGAGATTGACTACACACATACAGGACCGAGTTAAAATGCTTCGACTTGAGTTCGACTTTGTTATGCCTTGAGTTCGTCTCCAAGACATCGATGTCTGGTTGCGTCTCAAAACTGAGTAGAGACATAGGCCTTCTTCTTACATTTACGGCCACGACAGTTAAAACGGCGTTTCCTTGTCTCAAGTCGAGCCTTGTCCTAGCTGAGCTGGTCGTACCTTTTTCGGCTCATAAATGAGATTAAAATTAATAAATGAAATATTTTTAATTATGAAATTAGTTATTTTTAATTGAAAAATTTAGAATCTGTGGGTCCTAACAAGTATAACCCTTAAAAATTTTCTTGAAAAAAAATGGTAACTTTCTAGAAGGATCTCCTAAGTCGTTAGAAATACGTAAAAACAAACAACATTTTCGGTATCATCGTCAAACAAGTATAATACAAATGAAAATCAGTAAATGAGTTGATTGAATATATATTTATTGTATAAAAATATACAAGATTGTTTAATCATTAACAAAGATTAGCCATAAATTGTAGTCTGTCTGCGTCTCAAAACTGAGACATGCTCTAGTCGAACTTTTCGACTTCAGCATGTCTTGATTGGGGGCAATTCAAGTCGAAGCATTTTTATTCGGGGGGGGGGGGGGGCTATCCTTTACCCTTTAACCAAATTCTTCACGCAGTTCAAAAATGTAGTACAAACTTATGAAACTAAAATAAGAAAGTACTAAAGGTATAAGGTCTCAATTGAAAAAAACAATAAACAAAATTAAAAAATTTCAATTTCAACCCAAAATCCCATTGTCAGACTTGCCACACTTAAATATAACCTTTAATTCTGAAGTGACTGTCGCGCTAAATTCTAATTTTATAAGCAAATCCACATTACTGACTTTTTAATCATATTTCAATTTGAATTTTCAAACCAAATCTGAATTCCTGACTTTCCAATCGTATTTTAACGACATTATACAATACGAGATTGGAGAGTCAGGAATTCAGATTTGGTTTGAAAATTCTAATTTAAATACGGTTAAAAAGTCAATAATGTGGATTTCATGTGAAAATTAGGATTTTCCGCAACAATGTAATCTGAATCAGAGGTTATGTTTAAGTGTAGCATGAAAACTATGGCGAGAAATTTAAATAGTTTGATTTTACTTTATAAACTTGTAGAGGGAATACATTTTATAAAAAAAAAGTAAGTTCAAATAAATATTTGAAGCAAGAAATATGCAGTAAGAACTTTTTCGAGTTTGTTGAATACTTGAATATGTGCAATATGTTTGAATATCAGTTTGATGGCAAACTTGAAGTATCGGTAATATAAAAAATATATTAAAAGGCTTCCTGCTTCTTTGTAGATTATTAAATACTTTTATAGTTTCCTACAAAATGGTAAACTAATTTGTTTTAGTTTATATTCTAATTACTTTAACATAAATGCACCCAAAACTTCATTATCGTAATCTGTTTCAAACTCAATCTGTATATCGAAAAACTTATTTCCTCTGTTGTTTTGAATAAAAATCTAAAAAGCGATTATTGTTTCATGTTTCTGACCTTTGAAATTATACTTTAAATTTAATTATAAACACAGAAATATTAATCATTAAGCATGTTGTTTAGAAAAAGATTGATCAAATTAAACTTAAATTATTTAATGCTTTTTTGGCATTCGATATTAAAATAAAAAAATGCATTTTGACAAAACCAAATTGATTACTGTGTTAATCTTTTAAAAAACCATTTGAAGATGCAGAAAATGCATAGAAACAACTACATTACCTTCACAGCAATGTACTTTTGATAATAGTAACATGTCCACAAAAACAATTTCAAGTGTTCACTTCCTCATTTTTGTCTATTCATTCCCATCCGACAGGGTCAGGGTGGTGAACAAAATTCATTTCCAAAATTCCATGACTTTCCCTCACCATTTTTTTATTTTCTTTGACCTATAATATATAAAAACCAGAACTCAAATCTTCAAGTTTTGATAAAGATGTATTATTATTGATGTTTGCATATAATCCCTTTTATGGAAATTGCCTGGCCATACTATGAGTTCACGGGTTTCCCTGGCCTGCGACCGCCTTCGAAAATTGATGATTTACTTGATTTTGGATCAAGCTTTTCTTAAAATGAATCAGTTTTGTACATTATATAGACTTTGTTATGATAATTCCTACGCCATTCAGCGGAAAAGAATCAAATTATTTTTTGAAAATAAATTATTCAAGTAATTAAACTTAAATTTATACGCAATTAATTTTTTCCGAATAAAAGCGCCACAATAACATGAAACATAATTCTTTTTAAACAAAATTCTAAAATGAAACTCAAAAGGTTCTTTAGTTTGTTATATATGCCGTTGCCACGTAAACTATCTATTCTACATTTCATGCAAAATATGTACAGCAACTACAAACGACCGAAGTTACTTTGTTTTGTGATTCACATGTCACCGAAAGAAAAGTGACAATAAATATGCGCTCCTGACTCATCGCTCCGTCTCTATCCTCAATGGTTCAGTAGTTTTCTAAATCCATTCTTTTCATTGAACGACTTCGAAATTTTAGGATGGGCATTTTATGAAACTGACCAGGCTCGCTTATTCGCTGCTTCCAGCAAGATGGAACATGAAACATCTAATAAATCATATTGAATAGCAGATCAAATTAAAAATAAAAATAATAAAAATTAGGCATTTGAATAGAAATGAAATTCTAGAGATATTTTTTTATTGAAAAGTGGAAATGAAAGCCACCGAATTTAAATGGCTTTCCAAAAGTTTGCAACTTTCACACAGAATATTTTACCATCTTGCGAATTAAATTAGGACCTATCTATACATGGGAATTTAATTTGACCCAAATTTTGAAACAGTGAAGGTTCTCGAAATATGAAATGTATAATCTTGTCTAATTTAGCAAGATATATTTTGCATTTCGCAGAAAATTTATAGAGGATATTCTATGTGGAACGGAGAGTGGGATTATCCTGTATTTTATCGCGAACATGGTAGATGATTTTGTGTTTGGATGACATCGAAGAAGGTTACATGACGACATGGATGGATTCCGTTAAAGAAGCATCATGTGTGCAGTTAGAAGCTATGAAAAGTAACGGTCTAACCGATAGTTTTAACAAATCCCAAATATTTATACGTTTAAAAATATGCAAATTAGTTTTTCGATAGAGTAGCGCTGCCTTCTATTCCATTAGAGCTGAACATTCTCAAGATATATTCAATCTAGTGGAACGAACAAGACAGCTGATCGACTCGTTTAACTGCCCACATTAAAAAAAGTAGTTATCGTAGTTACTAAATTGAGGAGGAAAAGATCTGACAATTTTGGTCTTACTAATTTTATTTATTCTTTTTACTCACATCCATTTCAATTATTTATTCATGCACCGATCTAAAGAAAAGCAATATGGCTAAGTAAAGAATTTCTATTGAGGTAAGAAGTTTGCTTAGTCTCTTACTGTAGTTCTCATTTGAGCGAGTATGATTTCGTGCGGTCGATAGTGTGTCAGTAGGTTACCGATTCCAATTGCACGCGCCCAAATTTGGCGCGCGATCGAGGACGGGCGCGTCTGCGCTCCATACGGCACTGTCGATTTGCATCTGTTCCTTTTGATTCCCCAAAATAAGAGAAATTCCGATCGAATCCTGATTAAAATACGGTGAACAAATTAACAGTTTCGATCACCAATGGCGCAAAAGCCGAGTTTTGAACGAAAGAGAAAGAACCTCAGATTTCGCTTGACTTTATCGATATTGCCTATCGTTTACTTCAATGCTAAACAATTTTAAGAAAGAAAAAACTAATTTCTCACTAATCTTAGGGTGAAAAACTATTTTTTTATGAAGATATTTAAAAAATCATTTCTAGCCCCATGAGAAGGATGCCGTTGTTTTCCCTAAAAACTATCTCCTACATTAAACAAAATTCTTGGATAAAAAAATGAAATTTCTTCGGTTTCATTTCTTTGAATTAAGGAAATTGTTTATGTAATATTATTGAATATGATTCAAAGGCAAGAAACTTGTTCATTTATATCAATTTCTTTGTTCTATATGTGTTTATTCTGAACAATATGTCGCGTCTTATAGGACATAGGTGATATAGGAAAACATAAATACATATTTATTTTATCTTCAAGTATGCTTATTTCAATCAACAGATCGTATATTTGATTCAGAAAATTTAATTTATATGATACTTCTTCACATTGCAGTTAATATCAAATTATTCTCTTTGGACAGATATAAAAAGCCATAGAAACATAAGAGCTTGCATGAAAAAATGCCAGGGCGTAAAGGTAGATAAAGAGGTATGCTAGAATGGAAAATTATGGCGTCGAATAGTTTGTAAGAAATGCGTGATGAAGAGTATCAGTGGAGTGAATGGTGCCTTAAACAAAAAACATGAGATACTAATAGGTCCGAGTTCTACAGAATGACTTTGTGAAGCTCTTTGCTCGGGGTGCTTGCTGGGTAGATTGATCAGTTACATGGGTCTTAGCAGTGTTGCTGAAGGAATGTGTTATTTAAATAAACAAGATTGGAACTCTTCAGTTAATCTAGAAATCTACCCC
>NC_046664.1:109246492-109260539 GCF_010883055.1 Belonocnema kinseyi | reverse complement strand
CCCCCCCCCCCTAACATACCAAGTCTTTTGTGAATGGCCGGATTGCCTTCCTTACATACAAGCAAAATCCTTCTTTAAACTGGCGAAATATTTTTTCGGCTATATTTTCCTCTATCATTTCTTTAAATATTTTTTTTTATTGAGATATATTTTTGTTTAGTGTAGACTGTAATAATTCTATTTGTTTGCTGACTCCTGGGTTAGGAGGTCGCATTGGAAACAAGGAAGTGAAGATGAGAACAAACGAGTGCTTAGACCGCAAAGCGAGTGGAAAAGAGAGATAGAGCGAGTGAGGGGGGGGATAGATGAAGAAAAACAGAGAAAATAGTAGGAAAATTTCCGACAATCAATTGTGACGAGTGGGTAATGACCGTCTTTTCCACAAAACAAGGCCAAACGCATCAAACTACTGTAATTAACCCTGATTGAGCTCTCTCGGGTTCCTAGCGACCCCATCTAGTGACCCCACCTAGTGAAAATCGAGCCCAGTTTGTATTCTCAAATAAAAAAGGTCTTTTCTAATAATTTTTTTATTAATTAAAATTTAAAAATCTCAATTCAATTTCTACCTCACTGTGAAGTATCAACCTCGACAAACATATCTGATGTTCAGATGTTTAATCAAGCAATTGGAATTACTTACTGAAAGTGAAATATGTGGATTATAATAAACTGCTTTGTAAATATAAGTTATCGAGAAAGATATTTTACTTTACGAGATGTGTCACTTCGAGAATGCATTCAAATTACCATGACTCAAGAGGAAAAATTTATTTCTTTATTGCTTATTTTGAACTGATAAGCTCCTTGAGAAGTCAACCCTCAGAAAGATGATTCATCCGGCCAGGGTCTTATAAATTTTCATGATCATGCCAGCTTCAGCATCTATTGACGATAGTTTCTCACAAAATAGTTTTCTTAAAAATAGAAACTATTAATCACGAATTACAAAATCCGAAAATGAATAATTAAACATCAAAAATATCAAGTCCATTTACTGAGATTTTTTTTCTCGCTGTTGGCAATTAAGTAAATGAACCTTTTTTATCAGACGATAATAATCTGTTGTTTGACTTATTATAAGCTCTTGTTGTTTATTGCTAAAGGTCCATTAAAAATGTTTAAAAACATGGCAAGAGACGCGTAATTAAGAAATAAACTAGAGTTAATTTCAACCAAACTTCACAAACTGCTACGTATTCATTTGCATTTTTAACCCTACACGGATCCTGTGGGGTACAAATGTGCCCCACGCGAAATTCATTTAATTCTCCTAAGCAAATATCTCTGATTATTTGGTGCAGACCCTAACCATAATTCAGGTCGACTATCCTAGAGTGCGGTTAAGTGGTTGATGTTGCCGGTTGTTCACTGTCTGTCAAATGAGAAGGGAATGCTGAGTGCTTGGGGCACATTTGGCCCCCAGAGGATCCGATACGTTCGAGTTTCGTCAAGTTAAGTTAATTTCATATTTTCATGTAAATGAACGCGTTTGATGTAGATTTACATTATATTATGGTATTTTAATGTTTCGAATTGATTTTCTGTAATTTAAGTGAAAATTATATGTGAAAATTACTAAAAAATGTGATATATATCAAGGTAAAGTTGTTCTCTTTAATTTGATTCATACAGTGCTCATAAATTCTAATAATAAATCAATTAATAAATAATGGCTGAATAATTGTTTTTCTCATCCCAGACGTCGAGAATATACGAACTAAAAAGTGCCGATGCTGTGACTACAGTGTCGCAGGAAAGAGAGAGAAGTTGCAACCGACCTGTGTGATGAACATAGGGCGGTCTTGTGCAACCTTTGCACTGAAGTAGATTAAACTTATTTAATGCAATATTCAGTTTAGTTTTATGTTTTTTAAATTTATTTTAGTTCGAGAATTAATTTGAAAATAAAAATAGTTATGTAGAAAAGGCTTCTTTTTTTAATTTCGACGAATTTTTCCTATCTTTCGAACTTACTATAACCGCTTTTTCATCAAAAAGAACTTTTTCTTAATTTTTTATCATTTGTTAAATGAAACAATCTTATTGTTCATTAGAAAACAAAGAGATTGACATATTATACATTCAAATGATTTATAATAATAAGCATTCTGCCCGCAATTCTGATATTTCTCTCTTTTTTAATTTTCCAAATTGAAATGATCAAATAAATATACTTTTCGAAAGGAACCTAATTATAACCTACACCACCTTAAAGTGAAATTTGTTCCCTTCAAAATACCGTTTGAAATTTTCAAATTAGTTAATTAGAAAAGAAATGACATGATTTTTTCCAAAAAATGTCAAAAGCACCATTTTTCGCGATTTTTATTTGTTTGAACATTTTTTCCAACATTTTAAATTTATTTAAACGGGATTTTATGTACATCAATCTCTTCGACATTAAAAAACGAAGAGAATGGTTAATATTAACATCTTATTCGGATGAAAAGAAAAGATTTTGCACAAGAAATCCAAATGGGGGACATTTGTCACCCACAACTGCCGGTGAGGGCAAAAAAATGTATAGGATCCGTCTAGGGTAAATAATTTGCTTATCAACCCTTTATTCATATGCGAATGTCAAAATTCGAGATTATTTCCTCACTTAGTCTTAATATCTGATCGGTACTGAATAAATTCTTCCAATAATAATTATATCGTATCTTTTTTTAATACTTCATAAAATTTCCTATTTTATTGGGTAGAAACGAAACCTGTTTAGCGCCACTGACCCAACGGAGTTAAACAAATTCAGTGAATTAGCATTAGCTCGCAGTTGCTTTTTGCAATTCAATAAGTCTCGGACTCAGTACTATGGCAAGCACCATTTTGTTTTGTCAAAGATTTATTATAAAAGAAGAAAATAATTACTAAGCACATTAAAAGAGTCGAAAGACAACGAATTTTTTTCAATAACATTTTTTTAATGCGAATTCACTTTAGAAGAGGTGCTTTATCAGAATTTCGGTCAAATATACTTGTTTTCGCAAAGTAAGTTTTGTGATATCCAGAGACCCCTCGAGATCTGTCGGGTTCTGATAATGCTAGTTGACCCCCAACTTTATTTCCTCCGTCCCGCTTCATTCATTATACCATACGATTTTTATTTGTGTGTGTGTTTTTTTTTTTTAAATCAAGCATTGCAATGATAATAAGACTAGAATATCGTATTCCTTTGTTTAAACTCTGTTATAAATTGTATAAGGTTCTCAAACCACAACCCTCTTTATTTAAATATGTTTATGTTTATATTATTTCCTATGATTTAATATTACGTATAATTTTTAAAAGTAGTAAAAAATTCGTACAGAAAAAAAATTGGGGAAAATTTTCCGTTACGGTGGCTAGATTGTGAAGACGGCGTTTACGACATTTTGGCGATGATGTAGCACTTCTAAATTAAGCAGGTCATCACTAAGCACGCCGCCTCTTCTGCTTGCTTCAATGATAGCAATGAACGTTGAGATACGAGCCCATTTTCATAAATATATACATATTTTTTATTTGCCACGATAGGTAGAAAGTGTTTATAATATGACAACCAACGGACGTGGACACCTATCGATAGGATATCCTTAACCATACTCTGTTGATAAAATATGTTTTGCACTAGAGAATCTTTTTACAGTTATTAGGATATTTTTACCTTTTAAATAAATATTTCTTTACCCAAATTAACAGATTGAAAATATTTCTTCGATTACTGCAACAGACTTTGCAACAAATTCTTGCAGAGGGGAGAAAAATTTGATTAAAATTTCAATTTTTTATAGGAAATTATCTGCATGGAATTAAAACCTGCATTCATTCAAATAAATCAAAGAAAACTACGGCTGTCGCTACGTGTACAGAAATTTCGGTATCAAAAGCCGGATTTTTTCAACACGAATAGTGGGACCTAGAAAAGGGGCTAATTGTACCGTAATTTCGGTAGCAATAGCAGCTTTTTTCGGTCCATCTTAACACCTTCTATAAATAAACTACTCTCAAAAAATTGATTCATTGAAATAAGCAACCGGATCTGTTATTTGAAAGAAGATAATTTCGCTGAATACAATAATACTGAGGCATAAATTAAAATGACAATTCATTTTCATAACCTAGCCTCGAGTGCTGACAGCATATTTAGTTGTTTTTCTTCTCCTCAAGAATCAAGACGATAGGGATGGAGTTGAGGGGAGCTGCTAAGGAATTCAAGATGGAACAATCGAGTCCTGGCATTTTCCAAAGTATTTACTGCATTAAACATAATTTTTTCCCTAAAATGCGATCGTATAAATAAGTATATGGTTTCGCGCAACGTGAACGACAAGGACATGGGCGTCCGCTCTTTTTTGTTCAACTTATTTGCACGCGGTTCTTGTCTTTGTTTCACTTCCTCTCATGTTAAAACTGAAGGAAAGCGTGGACACAAATACACGCAAAGTGGCGTAGAGATAAAATCAGGATAGCTGGTTTTTGCCTAGATTTGTGCATGAAGTGTACGTCCTTCGGTTCTTGTCAACATATACTTGTCAAGCTGTGAATAATTTCGAGGGAAAACACTTTACCTCAGCTCTGTCTGGTTACAAAAGAACATTTTCTATCGACACTCGGGAACAAGCTGCTAACAAAATCCTCTAATTAGTAACTAGTCTTACAGTTGTTTCCTTTTTGTTAGTAGTTAGCTGCAGAAAAAGATTAAAACAAAAACATCCGGTTTCAGAGTCAACTTAACATAGGCATAAGGCCGTTCTCAGTTCTAAGCTGGTTTTCATACAGGACGGACGGAAAGTGGACATCGGATCCATTTTGACTCATGGTGTTCCGAATAAGTTGAAAAGTGAACAACAAATGATATAGGATCCTACATATGCTCCTGTATGGGACTATCCAAATGCGCAGTAGTATTCTATGGCACCTACGTCTGCGCGTACGTTTTTTTGGTCCTGTATAGGAGCACCTAGAGAAATACATGCTATTAGGTACCATGAGTGACGTACTATTAGGTACCTTATTAGGGAGGGTCCTAAACAGACACCTGTACAGGATCCTATGTAATTTCCTATACGTGACACGCATAGGTGAAACATAGGATCCTTTGTAGTTTCCTATTTAGGAAACTATATAGGAATTTTCACTAGGAAGAGTACTTTGGAGCAGGTAGGAAAACAGTGTCTTTATTACTGTTTGCTAAACTTGAGTTCTTGAATTATTTTTGATACTAGTTTGGTCAGAAAAACTGATACAGCGTGCATCATTTGCCAGGTCCCAAAATGCTGGGACCACCGTCGCGCGGTGTGCAAGAATTGTTCAGAAAAACAGAAAAAAAAAACTTTTTTGCCATTTTTTCGCATTTTTTGATTACATTTTTTTGTATAAAATTAAAAAAAATATATCGTTTTCAAACTTGTCCAATCTTTTTCTAGACACTCTTAACGATTTCATTTCACTCCTATTTATATAAAAAGATGCAATTTAAACATATCTAAAAGATGTACGAATTTTCGGGTCACTGGTGACCCATGGTGGTCCACAATAGTTATCCAGAAAATAGGTGGTGCCCAGGGGCAGTCGTCATTTCCTCCACGGCTACTTGCGTACCCTTCCCCTTCCAGCGTGCAACGACACTACTCCTCACTGGATCCGAAGTTGCTCCAGGCCCTCGATGCGATGTCTCCTGTGGGGATAATCCCTTTGTCTTCCAACTTATATCTATTTCTATATGAAGTGTATCAGAATGTCCAAGAAAATCATTGAAATATAGAAAATTAGATTAATTCCAATCTAATAAAGTATAAATATGATTTATGCACATTTTTTGGACGGTAAATGATACAATTTTCCACTTTTTAAGTTACGGTGGATTAATAATTGTTTCAAGTTCACAAAAGTAAGTGTTTGAACAAGTTATTATTATTGTTATTATTATTTATAAAAATATTATCTTGCAATAATTCTCGTATTTTGCACTTTTTTCTACAAAATTTCACTTTTGGTCTACTTTTAAATTATAATGAGATAATAATTAACTTAAGTTAACAAACTTGGGTGTTTCAGGAAGTTATTATTTTTTAGAAATTGTTGACGTATGTTGTTCGCTTTAGAATCAGATGAATTATATCAATTAAGTTGTTTCACACATTTCGGCCCACAATCGTGGCCCTCATCAGTGAGTTTTAATCAATCTTTGAAAAGTACAATTTTCAACAGCTTTACAAACGAAAAAAAAAAATAGAAAAATTATTTTGACTCACTTCATTAACTCAATGGGGAGCTTATGAAAATTCAACATTCTAATTGAAATTGTTGAGAATCTACCTATATTAACGATTATATTCTCAAACTCGTAAAAATGCCAGGGATTTCGTTGGCCTATTAGAATTTTTAATTAATGTATACGCGTGAAAATGGCGAGGAAATGAGTAATTTGAAAGACAAAGGTATTATATTTATGGGGGACATAACATCGAGGGCCTGAAGTAACTTCGAATTCAGTGAGGGGCTGTGTCGTTGCGCAGTGGAAGGGGAAAGTTTCGTAGGTAGACGTGGAGGAAAAGACGATCGCCCGGTGCCCAGAGGGTTAATTTTACAATATATGATCATTGGAACTAAGCAAATCAGTTAAAATTTATAATAGTCGATCAATTTTCTTCGAACCAGAAAAATATTTGCTACAATGACGTTTAATTGCAAAACTACTTCAATATGCAAAAAAAAAATACTTTTAAATTCAAAGAAATCTAATGTTCTTTAGCTTAAATGTTCTTCATGACAGAAAAATCATTAATCCATAGAAATATTTGTTAATTCCCGAAAATATAATGTTTTTAAATTCAAAGAACCGGTATTGAAGATTGCATAGAATTATAGTCAATTAAATATTTTAGTCGCAACCTAACAGTTGTTTCTAGTTTATTTAAATTGAGAGTATTTTAATCCAAACTAGCGAAATTCGATAAAAGATGAGAATGTAATTATTGCTAAATAATTTCCATTATTGTTTGAATTTCCCGCAATCAACTCTGTTGATGAGATATGCATGATCGATAATAAGCTTATTCATTCGTCGTCCAATTAACAACTAATGACTTTTTAAAATAAGATTTATGATTATAATTATATTATTTATGAAATTAATGACATTTTAATTTAAATTCGAACTCAACATTTTTAGGATCTCTAAACTATAAAATATGAACTGTGAAGGTAAAGCAGAGACGAAAGCAAATTTTCGTTTCTATGGTTTCCCTACAAGGAAAATAACAGGGAGTCGGAAGTAACAACGATCGGATTTCTCGTCAGAACGATCAAATGCCATTGATCACCTTTCATATATCTGCAACTTCGTTTTACAGTAGAGTGTCTTTTGCCCAACAACTCACGTTGAAGTCTAATCTCCGGAATTTTCGTATCTCAGAACAATTTAAAACTTCAGGTTGGAAATATTCTGTGAATTAATAAAAACTAAAGAATAATTGTGTTTCGAGGAGGGCGTTTTCACCTTTATTCCTACTTGAGTAAATCGCAATATAAAGTTATTTACAAACCGATTAAACTTCTGTTGCCGAAAGATGTTGTGAAAGGCGAAAGCAGATAAACTGCCAACGTCAGACGAGGTTCAAGTCATCCAGTGAGAACGTGCAAAATAATGGTTAACAAGATGCGGTTAAGTTCGAATCCAATTTCATGTTTTTCAGATTTTATTTTTATTTATTCAGATTTTTTATTGAATTTTAGACTCATTGGTCGAATAACGGGAGCGTCAATTCCGGTGATCGAAATGGGCCAGAATGAAAAATCTGAACATGGGTGGCAGTTCCAAATAGGGGGAATAGATTACAATGATGGATTGCTGTTAATGTTCCAGATAGATAGAAAATTCTTTTTCAGATTAACAATCTAAATAACCCGCTTGACAGGGACTACAATTCTTAACATTGCTAGTGCAGTGGGAATCTGGGGTCGTAGTGATAGACGAAAATTGAACGGACCTCTTTTTCTAACGTGCGGATTGGAAACGGTCCGGAAATCAGCAGTGGGAACTTTTCCAACCAAATGAAAATAATTGGAATCTGAAGTTTTCTGTGTGCTAGTGTCGTGAGCTCGCGAAACCATGTAGCATTTCAAAGAAATATTTCAATTTGTGCTAAAAAACAATTAAAATAATTAGTGAATACAAGATATAAAGATTGATCGGAAACTTAGTGTTGAAACATGGAATTTTCATCCTATGCAGTGAAAAAACACGTTTATTGTTTTTTCAAAACAAGTTTTGCCAAGAAAACAATTGTTTTACTATCTCATGTAAGTTTCAACAAAGCTATCATGAACTTAAAGTAAATGTTACATGTGTAAAATGATCAAAATGTATTTTAAGTTCATTTTTATATAAGGATAAGTTAATTGATGCTTATAATGTTTTAAAACTATAATAATAAATTTTTTTGGACAAAAACAGTTCTAACATCAAACGTGTTTTTTTCACTGTATACGATACAGATTCCAATTACATAAGATACAAAACCAATTAGGAAATGTTTTCAAGCCCCAATTGAAATGCATCTTACAAACTATCTGGTTTCGCGAGTTCCATTTTGGCCGCATGGAAAAATTAGATGGCGTATTGCAGCGCGGCGGACCACTATATGATCAAATAGTTTATGAGCAAAGATTGGTAGCCTCGCAATAAAGCGAGCAAGGCCACAAACAATGAAGCGTGCGATGTTTCTAGCACATACTGTTACATCCCAATTACACCCCCCTCGGGCGCTCCTTTCCTCATTCTTATTATTGTCATCGACTACGCAACAGGCTGGCAATTGTGCAACGTCTTTTATTAGATAGATGAACCCACCCGCTGAATCACTCAAGAATTTGTGCGAAGCGTATAATTAGCCCCGAAGCGATGAGCGTGTCTAGGTCGCACCTACTTCTGACCGGAAAAGTAGCCTACCATTTTCCTACTACCACCCCACTTCCCGAAAACTTTTCCGTTTATTGAACGATAAGAAGAAAAGACATTGGTTCAAAAAATTTGTCAGATGACCCACGAACATCATTCCCGCCCTTGGACTTCATAGTTGTCAGTTTAATAATTGTTGGCGACCTCGAATCTACAATACAATAAATGGCTGATTATATTAATTAAACTTTAGGCCAATGACCGATAAGGGATAAAAAATGGAGCTAAGGACCCCCCCCCCCCCCCCCCACGAGATGATTTCAGTCCTTGCGATAACGAAGTATTGCTCTATTCAATTAATTTTGCGAGCAATTTTTTCTGTCCTTGAATAATGTCCGATAAAGAGTGATTTCTAATCAGTCTAGATGTTTTAAATTCACAACCGAATCATTTCATCTCCGATTTAGGTCCGTAACATTAAATTCCGCTCGTTGAATAATTTCTTGGTCGACGGTATGAGGAAACTTATTGTGCATGTGTTGATTTTCCCATTCTCGTCTCGTGCCTGGGGGCAACGTTTCTTGGTGAGATCCCCTTCGCTCTTTTCTTTTTCTTTCTCTGTCCTTTCGCCATCTTTTTCGTCGACAGTCCACGACCTACCTCACTGAAATTTTGCCTGAGATTTTTCCAAGCACGTGGATATTCGCTACTGCGGAATCGTCATTCTATTTGAAGCCTTTGGGGTGATCGGCAAGGGGCTGTCATCCTGCCAATAATGCGTGGTTCTCTCTGGACGAGATTCAGAGCACGTGTTGCCAGTTGCACTTGCTTACTTTGGAGCCAGCCGGTAAGTGGCTGATTCCTGCCTCAATCCGGTCTGCTTATATATCCGCGAGACCAAGTCACGTGGTTCCTTCCACTTGCACTCTGACTATCCCCACCAGGCTCCCCGAACCCCTTGGCAAACAACGCCCGCGCGCTCAACCTCGACACAAAAGGACCGCGAGGCTGTCATGCTTGCACATGCGCTTCAAAAGATAACGACAACTAGTGGCACATCGAGTTTCAAGAAGACCGGAAATAAAGAAAAATAAGTGATGTCACACTTTCAGCAAATTTCAGGAATGTGTGCTAAGAGATTAAGATTTTCGTGAGAGCGTTCACGTATTACGTAAAGCTATTTTGAGTGATTTTAGACTTAAACCTCCCTCTTGCCTCTTGTGACCATTTGTGATATTTTAAAGTAGTCCGGCTACTGGAAACACTAGTCAAAGCTATGCCCATTATTTTTTATAAAATTTGATAATAAATACAAAATTTGGCCAGCATAGCAATTAATAAATAAGGTGTTAAATTTTAATGCAGAATGATACAAACAAAGTGGTTTTTAAATAATAATAAAATGTAAATTAAAATACTGATTTGACTCGATACGAGTAAGTCATTTTTCACGCTCAGCAGTTGGTAACACAACCACACGTCGAGAAAGTAAACTTAACCTACAAATGCAACGGAAACAAAATAATTCCAGCCGAAGCTGTCTGCCAACTTTAGTCAATGTCACACCGTTCTCGACTTATTTTACCTAAGTATATTTTTGTGAAATTAAGCTCAAATACCCTGGAAGCAAATATAAATGAGAAGTAATTGAAATTTCAAATGCTATTTTCTGTCTCAGAAACAGTTCTCCTAACAATATTCAACGTGTTTTAATTAGGTATTTTCACTTCAACCATCTGCTAACTTCACTTAGTTAAAAGCTAAGGGGAAAACAATGGATCAAATGCATGGGAAAAAAACTTTATTTCTGTAATATCTTTGTAATTAATAATCATTATTTTCATTTTATTATTTCATTAAATAGTAATTTAAATATAAAAACTATTTTTCAAGTACACTTATATAGAAAAATTAGCTTTTACGAAGATATTAGCAAAATAGGGCAAAAGTAAACTAAATCCTATGCATTTGGCCCCTTGCTTTACCCTCAGCAATCTACGACGTGAAGTTAGCGGTTGATTGAAGTGAAAATACCTAATGCCACGTAATGAGCAGGCCACGTGACCAGATTCCTACCTTACCACAACTTTTTTAATTTTCTTACTTATTTTCACACGAAGCGTCAGATCGAGTTTAAAATTAGGGATACTGAATAAGATGCACTAACAATGGTGAACCTGGTCCTCAATTTGTATAATTATAAAAAAATTAATTTTGTAAATAAATTTATTTTGCTTTTTTCATCATTATTAAAATTTAAGACCAGACCCACCTTTCTTAGTGCTTTCGATTTATTATTCCAAATTTTCAACTTGATGTGGCGCTTCGTGTGAAAATAAGTTCGGAAATAAAGAAAGTGTTGTTAAGGTAGGAATCTGGTCACATGAACCACTCGTCACATGGCCTTAAAGTTGAAATTAACAATTTTTGGAGCCCACGAAAGGCCTTTCCATCCGATCCCGTATTTTTTGACGCGACTTTAAACAGTGATAATTCAATTTGTAACCTGAAAATGGCCCCAAAGAAAGGCATTATGTGAAGGAGAACATATTTCTCGGCGAAAAAAACAAACTAATTTTAATGATTTTTCATCCTACTGATCCAATAGCCGGACTACTTTAAATACGAAATGCACATGAAATTTTATGTAATCGTCAATCGCATAATATTGGTTTTTAATGTATCGACATGGATTTAAATATTATTTTTGATGAGAAAATCATCACGTTTTATAACATATTCGCCCCCACCCCTTTATGACGTTAGAACAGACCCCCCCTCCCCATCAAAGGGCCACGTAATATGTGGACGCTCCCTGAATGTTCTTTAAGTTATTAATTTCCCAGGTTCATTTATAAATAATGTATTGATTTTAAATATTAACTTACTGAATTCATTTTCAAAATCTATCATTGAAAAGTAGTGGGCTTTCAAAATTAGAGTATTTAATATTGAGGCACTGAATTCAAACAGGAGATACAAAATAATTTCGCCGAGAGTGGACAAACCCCTGAACGTCCCTCAAACCGAAGTGGCCAGAAGTCCTCCCACTCCCAGTGAAATAATTCTGTATCTCCTGTCTACACCCAGCAATTTAAATAGAATGTTATAAATTATATAAAATCCACCTTGAAATACGTTCATTATATTTTTCTAGCAGTTCAATAGTTAATTTATGTGCATTTTTTAAACGAAATTCAGTTTCTAGCAAAACCGAATCTCTGGTTAAAAAAGACTTTTGCGAAAACGCAAAGAGAAAACAAACGAGGCTACAAGTTGAGTCAAATGGCCTCCAAACACTACTGGATAGTTGCTTACTTTTCTATAGGTCAAATAGTATTGCCTAAATATTTCTGAATCTGGCATTGTGGAAAATATCAAAATAACATTTTCTTAAAATTAATTAGAAATTTGGTTATTCAAATTTTTTGCCGTGGTTTCAAATACAGGATTTGAACAAGTTCGAATCAGGATTGACATTTTGCTAATTGATTGAAATTCTACAGTTAGATTAATGAAAATTTTAGTCATGGATTGCAACTGAGATCCAAAAAAAAAAAATTAAAGAAATTAACTTCTGGTTATATGGAACATGGATTGAACTTCGAATCATGCATTGCAATGTACATCCTAAAAGATGTTCAATAATTAAAATACTATACCAAACTTTGCTTCAAATTATGGTTATGAATATAAATCTTAATTATGAATTGAAATTCTGATTATAGAGTGAAATTCTAGTCGTGGATTGTAATAAGATCATCAAAAATTGAGGCGTCGGTTGCAAATAGGAGATGCGTTTAGTTCAGAGAAAATTTGCAATGAAATATCCTCAATATGAATTGTAATATTAAGGCCACCTTACTTTCTTAAACTGAACTAGTGAAGATTTCACTGGTTGAATCAGTATTTTGCATTATTACTGGTGAACCAGTGATTTTCCAACTCTGGCTGGATGAACCAGTAAGGTACTCAAATAAAACAGCGCTACTGAATATACCAGTGACGCCAAGTGGTAGATTCGATCAGTGATATATATAGCGCTCCACGCAGGCAAGACATGAACCTCCAGTCGTCTGACACGCGCAACTTCGCCGGTCAGGTCTTCGCATTTCTCGAGTGAAAACGAACCTTATTGTGTACTTGTATTTGTGTTATAAAAAATTTGCGCCTGGCTGCCATAAGCAGGGGATATAATATCTTTCGCTCGAAAGTGGGAAGGCCACTTGGCCACAATATTGATGAACAGGGCCGACGCTATATATTTGGCCGCCCGTGTGCAACAGTTTTTGCCCCCCCCTCCCTTTTTCTTTGGTGAAAAGAAAGCCACTTTCTACATAAGTATGCTCTATTTTTATTGAAACATTATTGATATTATTTACATTATTACTATTATTTACGTTATGAACGTGTTTGGAATCACGAGATGCAAGTTTTCTTTTAGTATAACGTCAAAATTTCATTTGCACTCATGTTCGGCTTGAGGTAAGTTCTTAAGGCAATAATTTCATCATACAAATCCACGCCTACTATATCTGAGCGATTTTCGTCTTCTTTTATAAGATTTTCTTGTAAATTCTTGCACTTCTCAAGAATGTCTAACTTATACATCTTTAGAAGGGTATTTAACCCTTAAACGGCCAAAACGCCACTACCGGTACACTGCTTTTAACGGCCAATAACTAAGACTGTTCGACACTAGAAAAAATTGAGACACATATCTTTTTATTGCTTAAGATCTCCTCTTTCCGGTGGTGCCAATGAAATTCCTCAAAAAATTTATTTATTATCCCAAAAGGCAGTTTAAACAAAAAAAAAACGTGATTTTTCGTGCCTATTTTTTTTTTGTGAACCATTTTCCAAAGCTTTTCGAGTCTGTAATTAACCTGGAATCTCACTGACCGGTGGAATAAATGTCTAAACTTTGAGAATCCATGGTTCAAAGATCGATTTTTCGTTTTAGTATTTTCAAAATGGCGTCTTAATGGCAAAATTTTTGTGACAACATTCATGAATTTTTGTTACAATAAGCGATGCGCTTTTCGGAAAAACCATCAAGAATAAAAAGATCTTGTAATCAGCCAAGGAATACGCCTGAATTTTTTCGAAGCGTTTTGAGCAAAATTTTGGATTTTGCATATGAACAATTTTTGCAAAATT
>NC_046664.1:109244113-109246392 GCF_010883055.1 Belonocnema kinseyi | reverse complement strand
AGTAAAATGATTCACGAATATCTATCGTCCGTCTGCCGCAAACAAAGTTTACGTTGCCCAACTATCATCAACGTGGAGGTCGACGAATATCGATAGTCTCTTCTTTTTAAGGGATTTTATATATTTTTTTAAAATTAAAAAATTTTTTTTTATGGAGAATTTTTTTCATTTCAGATTTCAATCCGTTGAAATCATTTTGATCCTGCTATTTCAGAATGTAATTTTGAGAAACAATGTTAGCAGCAATACATGTTGCAATCAATGCAAAAGCTAGTAGTCCTCTGGCGACATTGTTCATTATTACATAATGCTCTTGTTCGTGATTCGTATCTGTGAGTTTCGAAATCACCTAGTTTTGATTGCGACAAATATTTCCTGCTGATTTCTTTCCAGAAATCTTTCGTTTTCAATTTAGCTATATTATTCTTGTTGCAAATTTTCCAAATTACGGTAGCATTTGTAATTGATGATTCTATTATTCGTGAAAAAATTTTAAAATTCGGTCTGGGAAATTCCGATCCCGAATTCTTGTCATCTGATGAATCATCTCCATCAGAGCCAGAGTAATCTGGATTAGGTATGATGATACGTTTATCATTTTCATCGGAATTCCATTCCGATTCGGAGTTTGTTGCAATTTTTAAGGCTTTACGCTTTGGCATTTTTTTTTTGCTGGGTGTACTCGGAAATTCCCAGGATGACAATGCGGTGAAGGTGTGGTTTGATGTCGAGTGCAATAAAGGTTACGGAGTCGTTGGAAATTTTTTATTGAAAAACTATTCGCTTTTCGGAAATTTTGTCAAGAATAAAAAGTTCTTGTAATCAGCCGAGGAATACGCCTGAATTTTTCCGGAGCGTTTTGAGCAAAATTTTGAATTTTGCAAAAATTGTTCATATGCAAAATCCAAAATTTTGCTCAAAACGCTTCGAAAAAATTCAGGCGTATTCCTTGGCTGATTACGAGAACTTTTTATTCTTGATGATTTTTCAGAAAAGCGCATCGTTTATTGTAAAAAAATTCATGAATGTTTTCACAAAAATTTTGCCATTAAGACGCCATTTTGAAAATACTAAAATGAAAAATCGATCTTTGAACCAAGGATTATCAAAGTTTAGACATTTATTCCATCGGTTAGTGAGATTCTAGGTTAATTACAGACTCGAAAAGCTTTGGAAAATGGTTCACAAAAAAAATAGGCACGAAAAATCACGTTTTTTTTTTGTTTAAACTGCATTTTGGGATAATAAATAAATTTTTTGAGGAATTTCATTGGCACCGCCGGAAAGAGGAGATCTTAAGCAATAAAAATATATGTGTCTCAATTTTTTCTAGTGTCGAATAGTCTTAGTTATTGGCCGTTGAAAAGCAGTGTACCGGTAGTGGCGTTTTGGCCGTTTAATTGTTAAACATAAAACCGAAAATATTTTTGAATTGTCTAATAAACTCAAACCGCTCTTGCAAGGAAATGATTATTATGTCCAAGATTGTAAAGCAAAAATCAACTTTAAAACTTTTCTCGGGATCATCCACTCTTGTCGCGTACCCACCAGGGTTTTAAACTTGATGTCTACCTCTAAAGCTGTTGCTAAATGTGTAGCTTCAGTCAGATGTTCTTCGAAAGCTTCGTCAGTTCTTTTTTCAGTGAAAAACATACTTAAATCTTTCAGAATTTTAACAGATTCCGGGAGATTCATGTGAAGATCTTCCAAGATTTTACTGACCACATTATTATTATTACACCATTAAGACATTTCCCTTTTGGGGTAGGCGTGACTAACTCGGCAGGGGAAAGCAGTAGTATGTGGAAGGGATAGAGATTTTTCAGATAGTAAATAGCACGTTCGCTCCGCAACACTGCTCCGACCCAGGTTGCTGATCAATCTCTCTAGCAATCACCCCATGCGAAGAACTTCACGAAGTCGTTATGTAAGGTTCCCCACTTGGGTCCATTAATAGCCAAGGTCTTTGTTTCAGGCGTCATTCACTCTACTGACACTCTTTTTATTAACTATTTGCCGCCATACTTTCCTGTCCTGGCATACTTCTCTAGCTTCTTTTATGTCCATGCATTTTTTCATGCAGGCTCTCGTGTTTCTGTGACTTCTTATGTCTCTTCTAACTAGGGTCTCATTCACACATTCTAACCATTCTTTAAGCGGTCTACCTTTGGGCAAGCTGCCATTTACTTTACCTTGATACACTTGTTTCGTTAGTCTTTCATTTGGCATTCTCTCAACATGTCCGAACCATCTTAACCGATTTCTTTCCCATGTGTCTA
>NC_046664.1:109240818-109244013 GCF_010883055.1 Belonocnema kinseyi | reverse complement strand
CGCATCGTGTTCAACATCGCAGTTGTGGTGTCCTATAGCTTCCTCTCCGAATTGTCTCCTAAAATAGTCTCTGAAAGCCTCTAGTATTCCATCTGCATCATACTAGGCAGTCTGATAAGTACCTGAAAATTCTAAGAGATGGCATCAGTATTCACTAATGTGAACCATTTTCGTCGAGCTTGATCCTTCAAATGATGCCTGTAAAAACTTCAGCCATTTATGTTTACGCATTTACAAGTTACAGCACTGAGAAACGACTAACCTCCGTGTTTTTTTTTTAATATGGAAAAATCTGAGTTTCGAGTTTTGATCAAACACTACTATCTTCGCAAGAAAACGATATCCGAGATCAAGGCCAAGCTGGATAAGTATTACCCGGACTCTGCACCGTCGATTGGAACGATTCATAAGTGGTTTACCGAGTTTCGTTGTGGCCGTACGAGCACAGTTGAAGCTGAACGATCTGGGCGCCCAAAAGAGGTCACTACACCAGAAAATGTCGAAAAAATCCATGATATGATGTTGAATGATCCCAAAGTGAAATTGAGAGAGAGGTAGCTAATTCTGTAGGCATATCATTGGAACGTGTGGGCAATATCGTGCATTCAGTTTTGGTCATGAAGAAGCTCTGCGCGCGATGGGTGCCGCGTTTGCTCACAGTGGACCAAAAACGAATTCGTGTGACAACTTCCCAGCAGAATTTGGCATTATTTTCGCGTAAGCCGACCGAGTTTTTGCGCCGATTCATAACCATGGATGAAACCTGGATCCACTACTACACTCCTGAGTCAACTCAACAGGCAAAACAGTGGGTTCCACCGGGCCAAAGTGCTCCGACGCGTGCAAAAACACAACAATGGGTCGGAAAGGTTATGGCCTCCGTATTTTGGGATGCACATGGCATAATATTCGTGGACTATCTTGGAAAAGGTAAAACCATAACCGGAGCATACTATTCATCATTATTAAACCGATTGAAAATCGAAATCGCCGAAAAACGACCGCACTTGAAGAAGAAAAAACCGCTTTATCATTACGACAATGCGCCTGTTCATTCATGCTTAGTTGCACAAGCAAAATTGCATGAAATCGGCTTCGAATTGGTTCCTCAGGCACCGTATTCACCAGACCTGGCCCCCAGCGACTATTACTTGTTCCCTAACCTGAAGAGATGGCTCACCGGTAAACGTTTCTACTCAAATGAGGAGCTCATAGCTGAAACTGAGACGTATTTTGGAGACCTTCCGATCGAGTACTTTTCGGACGGTATCAAAAAGTTAGAAAATTGTTGGACTCGCTGTATCGACCTAAAAGGAGAGTATGTTGAAAAATAAAACCGACTTTGGCCAAAAAAAGGTCTCCGTGTTTCATTTTTCAGGGACTCATCAGACTGCCTAGTATACCATTTCCCCCCTACTATTTCTCATGTTGACAATTTCTGTACTTTTGTTTCCTTTAATTTTTTTATAAAGTAGTTTCCTGCTTCCTTCAAAGTCGTCATAATCTTCAATAAAACTTCATTCCATATTACAATGGAACACAGGAACTTAAAGCTCTTGATTTTTGATGCTAATCATAAGGCTTGGTGTCTGGCTGACATAGCAGTGTCTTCCTCTCAGATTTTAATTAAACTATTATGAATTTTATCCATGTGGCGTCGCAAAGGTCTTATAGAGTAACTCCTGGATTACAAGGAACGAAAAAAGCTTTCGGATTTATTTGCTAAATTCTGCTTTTTACTCCTTTGAACTGACCACGCTTGTTAGATAGTCCAGGCTTTACGTCGGAAAAAAGTATGAAATTCCAAAATAAATCCAACCAGCAATATTTTTAATCATAAAGTTTCGTTTTGGTGTCCTCTTTGACATATTAAAAATGCTAGAAGAGATCAGTTGCCAAACCCGGTTTTTTGTTTAAAACCAGTTCCAAAAGTTACTTTTGTGTAGACGGATAATTCCCATTGCATTTTAGAGCAAAGTCTCCAACAGAAAAAAGAAAACAAAATTCCGAAAAAAATTTTGTTTAAAAAAAATCCGCTAACTTCTATTGGCTCGAAGTTGTGATAGAATGAAAAGTCCCCATTTTCTTTTTTATTTTCAGCGAAAAATCACTAAGTTTCAAAAAACACTGTGTATCTTTGCAAATAATTACTGCACGGAAAAGTGTTCCACAGGTGAGTGAAACTAGACTCAATTTCCTGTAATAACAAAAAAAAAAGAACGATATCCTACCTATGATAGGTCATGAGACCCCTCAAAGTGGGCCACTTTAGCCTGTTTTTACGGGCAAAAAAGTGGACTTTAGTTTTTTCCAATAAATACTGCCAAGTTCAGTCTACGTTGATTGTACTAGAGGATGAAATAGAGTCTATAAAAACCTGCGTGTATCTAAAAAAAAAACGTCTTTTAGACCTGTTATTTTCGGAATTGCAAGGTTTCAAAAATTTCAGTTTTTTTTGTTGCAAATTTGACTAAAATCGAAGAGGTTGTGTTTTTAAAAAATACCTGATTTCCTGCGAATCCCACCACAAAGTTCCTAGAGAATAAATGAAAGTAGAGCCAATTTGGCGTAATGTCGAAAAAAAAGTGTCCTAGTCCAAATAGGTCACGAGATATGACCTTGGAAAGTGCACTTTTCATGCATAGAGGCATCTGAGCGTACCGTAAAGTAGAACTACGGTCATATTTCGGATTTTGTGTCACAAATAAGTGTATATGATTCATTTATTATGTATAATACGTCTTTTGACATTAATAAATAAATAAATAAATAATTGTTTATAACAAAAGCTTGCTATCACTACTTATGTTTACTTTTTGGCCATTTTTTTTATCAGTTTTGTGGCAAAAAGTCACCGTATTTGATTAAAAATGTGTAATATGTTTTTTATCCATAAGCAAATATTCTTATTCATCATTTTTTATAACAAAATATTGCTATAACCACTGCTGAGTACTTTTTGACTACTTTGGTGGCAAAAAAGTACTTATCATTGATTAAAAATGTGATGTATATTTTTTATCGATAAACAAATCGTTTTTTAAATATATTTTTATAACAATTTTTTCAAATAAATAATTTTTCTGCATTCAATTTTATACTTACAGTCTGTCAAGTTAAAGCGTGGGTGGCTTTACTCGCAGTCGGTAAGGTGTATCGACATGATTTTGGTGTCAAAATATTAAGAAGAGCTCC
>NC_046664.1:109224177-109240718 GCF_010883055.1 Belonocnema kinseyi | reverse complement strand
GAGGGAGCTCTTCTTAATATTTTGACACCAAAATCATGTCGATACACCTTACCGACTGCGAGTAAAGCCACCCACGCTTTAACTTGACAGACTGTACCTAGAGGACACTTGTAATTCTCAGTATCTCCGTAAATTGTACATAATATGCTATGACCGACCTCCTGAGTGGTGTGAAAACGAGTGTTTATTTTAATACAAAGTAATACATTCAATAATTTATTTTAAAAAATTTATATTATTGAATTACATTTCATATGTCATTACTTTCAACTAATTAATTAATAATTATTTTTAATTCCAAAAAATGATCACAGCAAATAAAGTACAATTTACAGAAATTACTGCGAATTACAAGCGCCTTGGAAGTAAATACGGAATTAAATGCAGAAAAAGTATTCATTAGAAGGTAATGTTACAAACAGTTACAAAAAACTATTTGTTTATTGATACAAAATATATGACACATTTTTAATTAATTATAAAGCTTTCGTGCCACAAAAGTATTCAAAAATTATTATGACAAGATTTTATAATAAATAATTATTAAAAAAGTATTTGTTTCTTGCTGAAAAACTATTTGTTTATTAATAAAAATATATATCACATTTTTAATCAATGATAAGTACTTTTTTGCCACGATAGTAGGCAAAAAGTACTCAACGGTGGTTACAGCAATATTTTGTCATATACAATTATGAATAAAAATAGTTGCTTATAGATAAAAACATTATACATGTTTAATCAATTACGGTGACTTTTTTGACACAAAAATGCTTAGAATGTCCAAAAAGTAAACATAAGTAGTGATAGCAAGCTGAACTTTTCAAATCCGTTGAGTTTTTTTATCTACGATTTTTTAAAACAAAATGGCGGACAAAAAACGGAAACCAAAAATATTTAATTGATAAATGAGAGTTATACAGAAATATAAGCGCGAGAAGATATAAGTCAGAGAGGATATAACCGTGCTTCCACTGTACTTGAATTATTATGCTTGAACTTCAGTGTTACACAGCAGAGTCTTGTTAAAATTGTATATGGTAACCATCAACTTTTAATTTTATAAAAATAATATCAGTGAATCACTCAATCGTTAAAAAAAACAAAAAAAGATTGGATTTTGGTGTGAAAATAACGTAAAATAGCAATAAAATGATTTTTTATAATCTTAATATCATTATTTTACCTATTTATTACTATTTTTATTTTGTTTAAAAATAAATTATTCAAATACCTTTTTACTGAAGTAATTAAATATTTATGTTTTGAGCGAAAGAAATCACCAAAAATATCGATAAAACGAAATAAAAAATGTTTGGTTTCCGTTTTTTGGCCGCCATTTTGTTGACAAAAAATCGTAGATAAAAAAACTCAAAGGATTCGAAAAGTTCAGACATTTTGTGCACTTTTGAGCACAATTGCGGCAGTAAAAAAATTCCTTCCGCCTCTATTTTTTGGTTGAAAAAAAATTGCTTAAAAAAAAGGTAATTTTTTTTAATTTGTTAATTATTAATGGAAAATCAATACTTTCCGTTTTTTAAACCATTGCAACGTGTATTGCATATCCGAAAATAGTAGAAAAGAGTATTTTACAATAAATTCTTTGCCTTTTTTATAAAATTATACAAGCTTAAACGTGAGAGAGAAATTTCTTCGTTTTGGGACTTAATGGGTCAAGAAATTAGTCGCCTGTTAATGACTAAACCCTGCTTGGTGCCGTTTATATTAAGTGCAATTTGCCCCTCCCCTCCCCACCAGAACCAAGCTTGGCCGTCCGTGTGTCCCGCACGCATTGCACCCTATTACGCGCCGGCCCTGGTCATGAAGGATAAGCGTCATACCTAACCAGCTGACAAGCGATGAGGCGTACGGCCAGCTGACTACTAATACTGAGAAAGCAGTGAATCTCACTGATTAAAACAGTGAAGGAATTCCATTGTGTGAACCAGTGAATTCTCTATGATTGTCAGTGACAAACTTCTGGCTATTTCAACAGTGACATTTTACTGGAAATCAGTGAAATTTGACTGGTTCATTTTAAAAGAATATGTTTTCCTATAACTGACTTTTCTCGAAATTTCGCCTTACTTAATTTCTTTCCTGGGTACTAAACATGAGAAAGACGCAACAATGGCGGATGTGTATTTCTCCCTAATGTATTATTTTTTTGTTACCGAGTCAGCAATAGTAATTTATAGTTTCATAGATAGTTTCAAAGCGCTACATTTTCCAATTGCGTAAAAGGCTAATGCGGTAAGAGCGCAACGTCAGTAACCACGGCACGTACACGCAATGCCTCATTTCTTACTTAGTTAAATGTTAAAATATAGAGTTATTGTACATTTTACGTATGTGAACATTCAATTGAAATAAAGTAGATTTCGCAGGCATGACAACGTAAAAACGGAAATTAGTAGAATCGTTCTGGCAAGTTGGCTTCGAAGAAGTCTATTCACTATTCTAAGGCATTTTTCATTAGTTTCTTGTGTTTGATCAAGCTTAGAAGAATTACAATCAATTCCTTACACTGCAACTGTTATAAAGATGCTTCCCATCAATTTGATTTATGAAACTTACGCTTAACCTCCGGCTAGCAATGCACATCGACTCAACTAGCAAAGAAAAAATTTAAAGGTTTATATTTCAGTTTTCCTTTCATAATTCAATAGTTTTAATTCGTATATAATATTTTGAAAGACATGTATATAAGAGCAGGTAAATCTCGTTAAAATTTCAGTGTTTTTTTTTAAGTTCCCGGTATGGAAATTATTCAATTTATGCCAACCTTGTACTATTTATTACAATTCGATGCATCGCGTCATTTATGCAGACGGTAATATTTATAATTACTTCAAAAAAGAAAAACCAATTGATATAACGCATTACCCACATACAGAAATTGGAAACTTTCCTACAATGATACCGATTCCTAATTATAATTAGAATTATTTGAGCTGAGATTGCCAAACAAGATTTAATTCAAAATTAAATTGGAATTCCAGAGCTGGTTTGTGACTTCATAATTTGTGAACGTTAATTACTGATGCGAGTTGGACGCTTCACTACTTATAGCAAATACTAATTTCTTACTTAATTTTTACAGCTTGTCTTGATTATTCTCTCTTAAAATGAACCAGTGAAATCTCACTGGTTGAAGCAGCAAAAAGTGTGTCACTGACAATCAGTGATATTTTACAGGTTCACTCAGTGGAATTTCGTCACTGGTTACTCAGTACCAGTGGTCATCTGGTCGTATGTACGTGTTGCGGCCCGTCAACTGGTTAAGTATGACACTTATCATTCATCACTCAGTTTCAGAGGTGGGGAGACATTATCTCTACTTCAGTGCTAACTTTATCAAAATTATATTTTAAAACCCACACTTTACTCTCACAACAACAGTGAGAGCCGGACTGCGATATAATAAGATATAGGCCCAAGTACGAAAAGCCAGAGCTGAATAAACGGCCCAGTGTTGGTCCAATTTTGGCAGACAAAGGTCGGCTAAAGTTATTGGCCAAAATCAGCATTTTATTCGGCCCAGTTTTGAGCCAGTGCTGGCAGCTTATATTATCTATTTATACTTGCCGATCCTCCACCGATGCTTGGCCCAGTATCGGCACATTACTAGGACAAGTGTCACTTTAAGCACGGCAAACCATGTTTTATTTAAATCGGCCCACTGTTGAGCCAGTTCTGGCAGCCTATATTGGCTATTTATATTTGCCGATCCTCCACCGATGCTTGGCCCAGAATTGGCACTTTATTTCGCCAAGTCTCACTTTCAGCACCTAATAAACAAATCTTACACGAAAAATAAAAAAAAATGTTATTGAAAAATTGCCAAAGTTCACGATGAAATTTGTTAAGTTCTGTCATTAAAAATTTTTAATGTTTATGAAAAATTACATTTCCTGTCATTGTAAAAAGTTGTAAAGTAGGCTACAACGGAAAAAAAGAAATATTACGCGAAAAAATTGTAATCGATTTAAATTATTTATTTAAAAATTATTGTATTGATATTCCTGTTAACAGTTCGTGTATTTTACATTTACACAACGCCGCATAACAATAAATAATTATAAAAAGAGAGCTTAAAATTTGGTTCTTCAACTTTTCTGAACTGTAGCTTATGAGGATGGCCTTTTCATTGAGTTTCAACTTGTCGGTTGAGCGCAGTGGTTAGCACTCCCGGCTGCTAGGTGACAGATTTAGGTATATAGATGTAGGTTCGATACCCCGTAGCGTTAGAAATTTTATTTGCAATATAATGCTCAAAATGTAATATATATATATATATATATTCAATCTAAGCTGGACAATTAATATTTATATTCAAAGTACTCGTAATCAATTAATATTTATTTTTTAAATACCTTTTTTGTCATATCCTTAGACCTTAGACTACAGCAGTATTGGTACACAGTGTTGGGCCAACAATGGCTGCTAAGCCAAGGCCATAGTTATCAATTCGGCAATGGTGCGACGATGGCAGCTAGGTTTGGTCCAATACTGGTACCCAGTGTTGGACCGATAATGGCAGCTAAGCCTTGCCTGCCAAGTGTACAGCATAGTTATCATTCAGCCTTTGGCGCGATAATGGCAGCCGAGCTTCGACAATATTTTTGCCGACTATGGGCCAATGTTGGGCCGTATGTGACTTCGCATCTGGCAGTTGATATTCTTTCGAAATTCATTTTAATTTCCGAGGAAATAATTAAAACAAAAATTGGATGAAAAATGGATTCTCGGGTGACGCGAAACGACCTTTTTAAGAAATTACGAGACCAGTTGCAATAATAACATACATACATTGGGGTAGTAGCCATCGATGGTTAGGTCTGTTTACAACCGGGAATCACATTGTCATAATTATGAATCCGTGAAGCGGTTAGCCGTTCAATCAGATTGATGAATTACTGGCAGAAAGTATTTGTAATCCATAAATTTATAAAAGTTCCTCCAAATCGATGTTTCACTACCTCTTTATTTACTGTAAAATAAAATCATCTGAAGAATAGCAAAAATAATTCTATATTTTAGACTCTAGTCATCCAGAAAACTCGGACGACTAGCCAAGCTTATGGAAAGTATTGCACTTGTCATCCTGAATTTCGGGACGTCGAGACACTGCGGGGGATTATAAGAAGTCTAGTGGAAAGTATCGATAGATTTTTTAACAATGTAAAACGTGATGAGTAATTAAATATAAAGAGTGATAATAGAATACAAGATTCCATAAGTGAGATTAGAAGCTATGGCGTCGTAATAAGCAGAAATTTCTGCTTGAAGAGCCTACTTAGAAATCTCATTATTTTACTTGCAGAAAATAAGAACGCGCTCTCCTTTGTATGACAGCCGTCTTCAGAGGCGCAATACGTAAAGTGAACCATTCAATGTGTCAATTATAGGACCAATTATCACTTACATTCAAATGTAATATTACTCCTATTTACATAATAATTTATATATTCATTTTTTGTGTGCTATTTATTGTGACAACTTAAATCGTTTTTTTAAATACTTTTACACTTTATAATAAATGTCCAATCCAAACTGGAAAGGATCCCATTTTGAAAGCGTTAACAATCAAATTAAAACAATTTGATGAAAAAAAAAGAAAAACGTTATTAATTTATACTTGAATGATCCATTTCCTCAAAATTGATAAAAATTAAAAAAAAAGGCAATTACCATCTTTAGTCATAATTATTAACTACCCTTGACAACTCAAAACAGAAAATCTGTAAATTGTAATACCATCGTGACCTGCCTTATCGATGGTCGATAAAAACTGTTCAGACTTAAAACGTTTCGAATAATCAGACTGAACTTTGAACATCGCACGATGCTACGCTATTATTGTTTTTTAATGAGAGGCGGGTTAATTCTTCTACAGGGTGTCAAGTAAATTTACGTCAAAATATTATAAACCAAAATTATCGTCACGGACTTAGTTTATGACAAAAATCGATTTTTATATTCTTAAACTACCTATCTTTTCAAATGTTCTCGTTATAAGAGACAAAGTACAATTTTATCAGACACAATGTTCTTTCCGAACCTTTCCGAGATCTACATCCGATTCTTACCGAAAATTTCGGAGAGAAAATCAATATAACAGTTAAAGTAAAAATGCGGTTAATATGATTTATAACTGTTTTACAAGCTATTGTACTAATTTGAATTATTCGCTCACAATTATTCAGAATTTCTGATAGAAGCGGAAAGCTAGCTTTCGATGCTATCTCTGAAAGAATCTGAAAGAAAATCGTACACGAACCTACCCAAAATTTCCATTCCGAAATGTTTGAAAACATCTTAATTAAATTCATCTTTTTTGAAAAGTATCATAAAAGCCCAAACTAATTAATTAGTAATAGTTACTAGGAAAAAACAATTATGAACTCAATACTTTTAAACTTCTTTTTATTTTAATAAAAATCAAATGTGACTAAAAATGAGTAAAATGTGACAGCGCTTTAGATCTTGAGAGTGATTTCTATATTGATTTGAACTTTTAAGGCTTAATGAAAAATTATATTAAAATTCCTAGTCAAAAGTATTCCTAACTTAGAATTATTAGTTTTGATAGTGAAATTATGTCACATGAAATATTATCTGGATGCCTTATGCCTGTGAAAGTTTTCTTAACATATGTATATCTAGTGTAATAATGCGTGAGAAGGATGTTGTGTGGGAGTAGATAAAAAGTATTTCGCCCACGCAGGACCGTCTGACGTCACTCGAGCATGAAAACCACCCCTTTCTCTCACCCCAAAGAGAACATTAAAATCCCACGAATTCTCTCTCTGGGACACTCAAATTTATCTGAGCATTGTCAAATATCCATTATTCTATTAAAAGGATTATGTCCAAATTCCAACAATCACGATTTGAATGATTAAATAAGTAATCAACTATTAAAAAGGGATTATTAATAAGCCCTAAAACACTTTCGTGATTTATGTAACTTTGTTTTCAATTGAGGAGCTAATTGAGGATACTTGTCAGTTATGTCAGCAGCAAATGTGTATTATGATTGAATTCGCGCTTAAAGGTGGCAATTGGAATTGTATTATATATCGTTGTTTAGAACAACACGAAGATGCTTTCCAGCATTT
Organism: Belonocnema kinseyi; assembly: GCF_010883055.1. Classification (NCBI taxonomy): domain Eukaryota; kingdom Metazoa; phylum Arthropoda; class Insecta; order Hymenoptera; family Cynipidae; genus Belonocnema; species Belonocnema kinseyi. Next base: position 109,233,594 of record NC_046664.1, on the reverse strand, counting down.
TTACTTGTATCGCCATTGAAATACAAATAGAACGTTTAAAAATACTATCTACGGATTCGACAAGAGATTCAAGCCTGGCGACCCAAGTTTTTTCTAGTTAGTAACTGAACAGTAAGGAGATACTTCATTCATATTAAAATGACTTTTTAATTGTTAAATACTACTCATAACTTGGAAAAAAGATGTAGGAACATTTTTGTATTTGAATTTCATGCCACAATACTAATAAGGTATTTTGCGTCAATATCTTTGTAAAAAATCATTTCTTATTAATTTCTGACCATAAGTGTACAAGAAAAATAATTTCTATGCTTTGGGAAGATAGATGAGGAATTAGATAGACGAATAAATGAAGGTAAGAAGGTTACTGGTAGAGCAGGTCCCCTTATCAGAAGTAAAAATATATCAAATAAAGCTAAAATGGCAATACATAATTCTATATTTGTAAAATTAACGCAATTGACATGAGATTCATGCGCATAATATGCGGGAAATCCTTAATGGACAAAGTAAGTAACGAGATAATTCTAAAAGAATGTGGTGCAAAAGAGAATGCCAAATGAAAGACTAACGAAACAAGTGTATCAAGGTAAAGTAAATGGCAGCGTGCCCAAAGGTAGACCGCTTAAAGAATGGTTAGAATGTGTGAATGAGACCATAGTTAGAAGAGACATAAGAAGTCACAGAAACACGAGAGCCTGCATGAAAAAATGCATGGACATAAAAGAAGCTAGAGAAGTATGCCAGGACAGGAAAGTATGGCGGCAAATAGTTAATAAAAAGAGTGTCAGTAGAGTGAATGACGCCTGAAACAAAGACCTTGGCTACTAATGGACCCAAGTGGGGAACCTTACATAACGACTTCGTGAGGCTTTTCGCTTGGGGTGATTGCTAGAGAGATTGATCAGCAACCTGGGTCGGAGCAGTGTTGCGGAACGAACGTGGTATTTACTTAAATCGCACGAGAATTGTGGATCAATCTGAAAAATCTCTATCCCTTCCACACACTACTCCTTTCCCCTACCGAGTGAGTCATGTCTACCCCGAAAGGGAAATGGCTTAATGGTATAATAATAATGAAAAGGTACTTACAAAACAAAAAATTAACTTCAAAATACAGTTATGTTGTAAAATAATTGTTTACAGAGATTGAAAAAAATTGACCCATGAAAGTGGTGCTATTGGTAATCCAAATTTCGCGTAACAGTCACGTCAAAATTAAATTACGCAATCCATCTTCAGCTAAGTTCGATTCGTTGATTGCTGGAAGGGAAAAAAGTGGCATCAAACGCGTAGGATAAACAATTATTTTTGTAATGATTTCGGAATAAATAATCAGTATTATTATTTTATTATTTGATGAAATAGTTCTTAGTAAATAAAAACAAATTTCAAAATAGACTAATATCGAAAAACGTAGTTTTTACTAAATAGGGTTTAGTCCCGTTTATTCGGTCCATTATTTTCCTCTTATCACTCAACGATGTAAAGTTATTTTGTGGTTAATTGGATATTCCTAATACTACCAGCGAGAAAATGATAGGCATCTGCTTTTGAAGCTTAACAACTCAGCCAAAAAAAAAAATGCTAGCGCAATAAAAAATAGTCATATGAAAGCTAAAAACGTTATACGTAAATGAGCTTGAAGACGTTTACGTAAAAAAATTGTGTGCATTGCAGACTGAAAAATGTAAAAAAAGTATGGATTTTCGGATACATTTAAGAACAGTCAAGTTTAGAGCATTATTTCTTATACAAGGGGCAATGGAAAAAATTTGAAAAAATTCATGAGTATGAGGAAAACTGTTGTGAACTGATTGCATTTGAGACATTTGAGAAATAATAAAAAGTGTTACTTAAAAGTATAAAAATGTACAACTATATTATATAATAAAGATATTAAAGCGATTGAAACTGCAAAGTGTAACGGATAGGCTCTATAATTATTTTCAATCATCTGGAAGGATGTTAGTCTTATTTTTTGTGAAAATCGCGATAATTTTAGACATTTTGCTTTGTTGGAAAACAAGTTTCAGAAAGCAGAGGGGGGGGGGGGAGGGTGTAATGTCAACCACTCGTGCCTTTCCTCGATCCGTGGCCAGGTGCCACCCAAGGATTCAGAACCACGGTTTCAAAACTTGACTGTTCTTAAATGTACCCGAAAATCCTTTATTTTTTTCATTTCTCAGGCTGAAAAGCACAAAATTTTTTTACATAAACGTCTTCGAACTCATTTACGTAGAACACTTTTAGCTTTCATATGACTATTTTTTATTGCGCCAACATTTTTGTTACCTGAGTTGTTAAGCTTCAAAGGCAGATCCTATCATTTTCTCGCCGATAGTAGGTACCTACACTTAAACATAACCTCTCGTTTTAACGTGAGTGCTGGACGAATTTTGAATTTCATAGTGTACATTTCACATGAGAAGAATATATTACCATTAAATGAACAAAAAGAGTCTTCACTTGGGGTTAATGCTAGAGAGATCAATCAGCAACCTGGGTTGGAGCATTATTGCGGAATGAACGTGTTACTTAAATCAGTAACATGAGAATTCTACACAGGAAAAACTGAGGGTTCTTTAATGTTGCGGCTGAAGTAAAAGTTGGTATCATTTAGAACTGAGACTCCAATACAAATCTTTTTGAGGGTTCATGTGCCGAACGGCGCGAGCGTTTTTGACATCAATAAATACTATGAAAAATTAATCATACAGAAAAATATTTGAAAAATTTTTTAATTCTTTTTAAAACAAAATTAAACTGTATGATAGAAATACCCAACTTCCTAAAAAAAATGTAATATTAACGTAACATGTAAGTATATATTATATCATTTGAACTAATACCGCGCTTTTTTGGCACATGCGCAGTTGAAAACTTCGGATTTTCAACATAACCGCGAAAACTGTCATATTTCATATGCACTTTCTTCCTCGCAAGAATGACTAATTTCTATAATTTTAGTTTCTTCATTAAAATTTGTCCACTGCAATATCATTTATTCCGAATTGCAAAATAAAATGTGCATCATTAAATTGCAAAATGTTCGAAGTGATTTAAAGCAGAGGCGAAAAAAGGGCTCTATTGGAATCGTTTCAATCCATACTTTGGGTTCATTTAGAAACTATTTACCATTCTGGGTTCCTTTTCAGCAAGAGAGGTCCCTTTTTGTTGCAGCTCTTTGGAACCAAAAATTGGTTCCAATAGAAACCCTAGCTTTTTCTGTGTAGATCAATCTAAACAAACCTATATCTCCTCCACATTATTCCCCTCCTCATGGAGTGAGTCATTGCCATCTCAAAAGGGAAATGGCTTAATTGTATAATAATAATATAAAATATTTTATCTACCATGACTTCAAAATCGAGGCCGCCAGACTATAAATACCTTCGTTTTTGAGGTGTTGCGGCGCAAAATTTGAATTCCAACTTTTTTCGTTTTAAAAGTGATGTTTTAATATTTTCTTTTCATTTTTAGACTTGTAATTTCTAGAGCTGAGGCAACCCAAATTCTTGTATGGCCTAATTGTCCTAATTTATAGAAAAATCATTTTTACTTACTTAACATTCAATCAAGCAAGAGACTGAGAAACGATAAGGTGCAAAAATGTTACAAAAAGAAGTGATGAAGGAAGCCTTGAATACGGAAAGGTATCTTCGAACCAGTAGCACTAGCCGGTGTAGGTATATCTCTTTTTTCTCTCTCTATCTCTCACAAGCCCCTTCTCACTTCATCTTTCTCTCTCCTACTTCATGTATCAAAGGTATGTAGGCTGTGCCACATCCTTGCCCGGAAACCGTTATAGCTGGCTTTACACTCAATGGAGTTCGCCATACCGTTGTTCCCCTACACGAATTTCTTTTACCTATTCCGCCAATGTAAAATCAATTGCACACAACCTCTGCATAATCACAAAGAAATTCTATGAAGCGAAGATTTTCTCCTCATCTCGCAAGTGAAACGTTGCGTTCAAATTATTCTACTGATATTTACAATTTTCCTTCCCTTAAGAAGTTTTGCATGCAGAAATAAAATGCTCTTGAGATTGATTGAATGGTAACAAAATTCCCTCCACCTCACTGAAAAAATTCATCATTAATTTGTTGGTGTTGCAATTGCTCTTACGCGATTTCTCTTCGGTCTTGGTTACGAGAAAAGGTACTTCAAAAACGGCCGTAAAAAGCTAAACAGAGCATTTGCATTCTTGAGATAAAATGCACGAAAAGGTGCAAACGTTACATCAGGAAATACATTCTTTAACTCGAAATGTAATTAAGGCCAAAGAAAGTTTATTATTATTATAGTACATCGCCTTTTTTCAATTTTACCATCTTTTTACGTTCTTACGTGGCTTCAATTTAGAAAGTGGATAATTAATTCTGATTTCGTATTTAATTCAATACAATTTTTACCAAGCCGATTTATCGGCCGCATCAGTCATTCAGGAAAATAAGCGAACTGACAATGTGTGGTAATGCCAAAGAATTTGCGATTCAGCAGATCGATTCGTCCATATCTTATCTCTCTCTGCCGCTCTGAGTGATTTTTCCTTGCGAGAAATTCGAAGTGATCTCTACTCCAAGAAAATTTCAATCGTTTCATGTCCTGTGCCCATGCCGTATAGGAGTGTGTACGGTGAGCATGTTTTACAAGTCGCATGTTACGCATGTATGCCGTTGCTTGTTTATTCGCGACAACTTTGCAGAAGCTTAAGCCACATTTCGCAAACGGTCATTTCCGAATTCTCGACGGTTCGCACATCGCTGCTCTTTTTTTTTGGATCCGAGACCCAGAAAATAAGAAATCTCATTACTATAACTCGTTTTTTTTGTCTCCCTTTTCATTTTCCAAACTCACGTAAATAATGCCGTGGAAAAAAACCGTCAAAAAACTGAAGATTCATTTTGAAAAATCTACTTCCTTTTCACGAAATACTTATCGTCTCTTCAAAGAGAAAAAAGAAAACCATGAATTCAAATAGCTTGCTAAAATCATGATACGAATCTTGAACATTACCACCGCTTTTGAGGTGTTTTTAGTACGAAATTTGAATCGTAATTTTTCTTTTCTATTTTCTGAATTGCCAAATTGCATTTCTGGAATAACTTTGTTTGAAAAATCCTTAATTTTGACGATGCTCGTACCAGGAAAGTCTCAATTAATCGTGCGTGTGCTACGTGCTTAAGATCAGGCGATTGCAGCCAACCGTGTCTGCTGCGTCCTTATAGTATGCCTCGCGATTTCTATGCATGTCTATACATATAGGCAAGTTTTATAATATGTGTGTAAACTTTATATACGTGCGTTCTCAGTGAAAGGAAGTATAACGCGGTAGGTATAGTAGTTACTTAACCTCCGTTTGACAGAAACGAGGTCATTTTTATTGGGGCTTGAGTATCGCGTTTGTAAAGTATGCCCTACCTATCCACAGTATCATTTTGCAAGCTTTAGACCAGAAATTACCTCAATAATAATGTACATTAAATTATAAATTACAAGAAATCATAATAAACTATACGGAAGTTAAAGAATTTTTTTTAACAGATAGTAAATAAAATCTGATAAGCGCTAAATATTTTCATAATCCTTGGGAGTTTCTGTTTATGTTTTTATCACTCAAACGTTGTGAATGTAAATATTATTTTGCTACCGAGTGCTTTTTGAGATAAAAACTAACATTGGCATTAGGATTCTTATCTTGCACATTTAAATAAATCCTCATGAGACAATATCAAAATCTTGGAGGTGATGGGTGAATCTAAAAGTTTTAATAAGTCACTAAATCACTTACACACTGCGAGGAAATTTAAATGATGTAAGAAGATTACAAGATTCTACACAAAAATTTTTTTTTAGGTTTACGAAACTGATGTAATTAGACTGAGGTAGACTTGATGTAGCGGAAACTGATTCTAAGAATACAAGTTCGTATTATCTATTTGCAAAGAGACGTGGCAATGTACGGAGGGTAAATCATTGACAAAGAATATGATATCACTCGGAGCCCTGTCATTTTCTCATTAATAAACAAGAACCCTCCACTCACTCCATGCATATAATTATCTCTACTTTTGAAACAGGAGGTTCGAAATTAATAGCTGGCAGACTACAGCAATTATAATAATAGCCCCTCAATAAGACATTCGATACCATACTTGAATATCATTTGCAAAAACCGTGAAAACTGTAATAACAGACTTTGTTTTCCAGCAGTTAATTCCGACTGGAAATTATATAACAATGACAATTTTACTCGTGTCCTACCAACATGGAACTTCCTCTGGGGAAAGGATAATACTAACTTTCCTTTTTGCATGTGAAAATTACTTATAATTTGTGATCTGAAAAAATAAATAGCTACATTTTAATTCAAATTTAGTCACATAATCACGTCAAGATATTCTTTATTCCCTTCAAAAGATACGGGCAATATTTGTTTAAAGAAAATTTAGATTAATATAAATCTTTTTAATCTTCATTCTATTGGAGTGTTATTAAAACTTCTTGAAATTACAATATCGAGAGACTCCAGGAACGAAAGGTGAAATTTGGGAAGGTTTACGCCTCTCACATCACTTTGTAAAAACTGACGGATGGGACTAGGGAGTCGATCCGCCTTTTTGCGTGGACGAACCAGTTGAATTGGTTAATATCAGTAGCAATGAGGGCCGTTGAGTGTAATACAAGAACACTTTCGCCGACTTGCTTTTCACTCCCGCTGATCTGGAGTGCGTATTACTATCTCTCTCGCCTCCTTACTCTTCTCATCTATCTTTTTATTTATAGTCTATCTCTATCTATACCCTTCTCTTGACGCGAGTTCCCCCTCTTGTATTCTATAAGCTTGTCTCTCTCTTTATCTTTTCCTCTCCCTCTCACGCTCCACAAGAATCCGGATCTAATTGTAAAGGTTTGCATAAAGGAGCACAAATGCTGATCTTTCGCTTCACTCTTTGTCTTCTCTTCTAACTAACGTATCTTTTCTCTGTTTACTACAAATATTCATAAATGTATAGAATTAAATTATGATCACTCCCTGATGATTAAATGAAAATTAAATACCCCGCCATAATCATAGTGTCACAATTAAACATAACTGCCTAATTGTAAGTTATCGCAGCGTCAAATTTGAATTGTAAGATTTTCTATTTATGCTATGGAACTTACAAGCAGTAAAAACTTAAATAATCTAATTACAAACGATTGCAAAATATATTCAGGGTGATTTTTTATTAATCTTCTGATTGTTGAACTATCTTTTTGGCTTTCCACAGCTTATCTTTATTACTTGTAATTTTGTTTCTCGTGATTTCATTCTTGAACATGAAGACTGCAAACAAGCTAAAAACGTCTGGATGTTTTTTTTCCACCGTGGAGAAAAGAGCGCTGCCTAATTGACTAACAAATCTGCGTTGTCTCGTAAGGGGGCTAAGGCCGTTTAAGGTCGCCTTTGGAAAGTTGTGAGTGCGTTTGAGAGATGGGGATATAAGTTGATCGTCGCCGTTGAGGTCGACTCTGCCGAGAACCCGAAGCGAAAGGGAGCGCAGACAGAGATTGGGTTTGGGATCATATATGAATACGAGGCAACATTGCAGATATTTAAGTAGTTAAATCGGGTGCGGTCTGACATGCCGTCGCGAGCTACAGGTCTATTGTTACGAAATGCTGTTTTAATATAATTTCAATTTTTTGTCTCCCGATAAATCTGGGAAAATTCCGCTATCTTAAAATTTTTTTGTTGGCATTTTCAGATATATATCTGTATCATCTGGATCATGAAAGGGAGCATAAAAGTAGTCTATACCTCGAAATGTACTTGATGCATTTCCATTCTCCAAGAACAGTTTTGACCTCCCTGTTGTTTATAAAGTAGTTGACCATTTTGATTTTAATTGGTCATTTAACAAAAATTCTAGATGAACCAATCAGGATTCTGGTTAAGAATTTTAGTTTTGTTGCTTTGATTTTTCAGTATTTTTCTGCTTAAACTATACATCCTGTTCCGTGCAGGTCACTGAATCAATTTCACAAGGATTATTACTAATTAACAGTGAAATAGCATTGCGTATCAACGATATTTCGATTGAAGTATCAGCAAAACTCGAAATTATTGATTTGATTCAGTGACCCAGTTCTAGCTGATTCAAATTTTGAGAACAGAGTTTGGATTAGTTCATTGATTGACAAGGAAGTACGACATCGGCAAATGTTATACATACCTCTAGTTAATTCAGTCAAATCTCACTGATACAAATTGTAGTGACAACACAGAAACAACAGAAGATAAACTTTACATTGATTTCCGATTAATGATTCGCTGCAACAAAAATTAACTTTACAGAATAAACTTTAAACAAATATCGGTTTAACCTTCTTTTATTTTTCCATGAAAAACGCGTATTGAAAAACGCGAAGTTGTCTGAATAAAACTTTATCCCTCTTAAAAATGTCATGCAACAAATTTTATCATAAATTTATTTTGTTATGCCATTTGGAAGTGCAATGTATTTACTTTCGGAATTTGAAGCAGTGAAATCTCACTGATTCAAATTTAGAGAGTATCATAGACATTGGACTGTAGAAGATACAATGAAGCCTGGGATAATGAAATATTGCGGAAAACAATCTCTAAAAATGATTAGGATTAAAAATTAGGGAAATTTCATGTCTCGAAAAGTCAAGAGACCGTTGACCAATCGAAGAACCAATCAACCACAGTTGCGACACAATAGCAGACCAGCTATAGAGATTACTTTCTCTAACGGGCAATCGGAATCGCTTCTCAGGTTTATGTGCCCTGAAATACTGCGTTATTGTTGTAAGTACAGTGAATAAAGACTTGAAAAATATCAATCTTTAGTTGCGATATTTTGCTTTGCGTATAGATTGACCCGTAGATTAATACATCGGTATTGCATAATCTTGTAGATAGGTATATGAAAATAAGTTACTGTGACGAATTTTATAGTGAGTCATAAAAGGAGTTAGAGAATTAACTAATGTTGCCAAGAACGCGTATCGAATAAGTTTGTCAATATTTTCCCAAAATATATGTATTAATCTCGGTATTATTGAATACGGAAACTTATTAAATTTACATTATACAGTATCTCCTTTTCCGGATTGTACATACGATATAAAATATATGCGTTTAATGACCTTAACAATTCCCGGGGTATAAAAATTAATGGCGTATTGAAACAATGACTCATGAACTTCACACGAAATATATTTGCAATGTTGCATCGCACTGCCACTGGCAGAAAACGTTGCATCGAGCACGTATATTATTGTCAAACAGGGCACCGTTCTTCGTCGTTATTTCATCTTTCATGATAAACAGATGATGCCAATCATAGGCGGCGAGTCAGTATCTTTTTTTTATCTTCTTCAATTACACTTGAAGGTCCC
>NC_046664.1:109217683-109224077 GCF_010883055.1 Belonocnema kinseyi | reverse complement strand
AATTATTTCATCGGACACATGTTCCTGCGTTTATTGTAGTATATAAATAAAACAAAAAGATATCATATCTTTTTTCCCATGTAGACTTCGTATATTTGCGGAAAGAAGATATGGTATCCAACTTGGAAAGGTCTCTCTTGCTCTTACTGACATTCGGAATTCATTCCAGCTACGTATCACTTTCACTTGGCTCGAAATCCAACATCCACTCAAAAGTTGTAAACCATTTATCAACCTTTTATAAGCTTTGATCCTTTTTCCTCTAAAGAGTCCAATTGTAGATCAATAATGACCCACACTATATTTGACTAAATCTTACTGAGAAAAGCAATCAAATCTTCTTTAAAACGTGTAGGTTGCCACCCTGTATCTGGAATCACCATTTAGAGATAAGCCATAATTTGCTGATAAAAATGAAATACGAAATCAAAAATACAATCATAAGCCGAGAAAATCACGTTCTGTTTTTTAACGTTTGCACAGTTTACATAACACATCGTGCTGAACTAGAATTCTTGAATTCTCGAGAATTTAAGCTCAGGTTATATCACAAAGAATAAGTAAAAATTTTAACAATATTGTTATTGTTTACGTGATTTACATAGTTATAAATAATTTATTTACTTATATGAATATATTTATAAATAAAGAAAAATATATAAGAGGTTTTACTGCTAAAATATTAAAATCCTGTCGGGCGCTATTGTTGAATTTGTTTCCTCGGGTTTTTCCGGTACTTTTCGGCTAAATTCGGCAATGCCGCTACGTTTACCTAACGGGTTATTTTGACCACATGCCACGAGGCGGCGCAATAAACTCTGCTTTGTTCGAGCGGAAATTTGAAATTTTTTAATCATTATGGATTATTTATTTATTCTCGAGTACTGAAAGTAACTTTTCTCCATTTGCACATATCCTTAGTATATGTAATTTATGCATATTACTTAAAAAAGTAGAATGTAGTGTTATGTAAATTAAGAATGAACAAGTCAATAAAATAATGATAAAAATAATTCGGTATAAAATCTAGATCTAGAAAGAATGGGATAATTTTACAACTGTATGAAAAATTTTACTGTTGGTGATACATAAATCAATAATAATAATAATAACCAAAGGTGTACTCGCGTTGCTGTCATAGTAGGGCTTGAGCTTTCTTCTCATGACTTTGACGGCTATGCTGGCAGTAGCATTGCTACTAACAGACTTTCCTATCCCAAATAGGCTGATAACGAAGAGGAGAGGGACTAAGAAGAACACCAAAACCCACATAAGAATATAGAGTATATTAAAGATATTAAAACGCTTGTCGCTTCCCAAGGAACGTCGGGGCGACCCTGGAGCCACAGCTGGGGACCATAGCATGCGGGACGGTGGCGATGGTGAGCTGCGGGATGGTCTGGCAGATCTCACTAATCAAACAGCTGGCCAGGAAGAACATCTGCGACAAACGGTAAGCAGTGGAATATCAACTGTGCCTACTGAGGATTGCTTTGGCAAAAGGATAAAGGATACAATTTAAGAACGAAATTTGGTGCAAAGTATCATCAGATACAGAAAGTCACACGAAGAAATCTTATCGCTAAGATGAAGGACATCAAGACTAATGTACACGTGACAGAAGACCGAGCAGCTAAGGTTAAACAACAGGTTGATTTGGTGTGGAAAAACAACGACAATGAACATCAGTCAGAGGAAGTCGCGTCATACGGTCAAGCAGCAGCAATTGATGATCTTCCTCAACCTACTGATGATCCAACACAACCACATCCTCCAGAGGTGGATGACCTTATACAACCAGAGGCAAAAGCAAAGGTTCCGCAACCAAAAAAGCGACGAAAATGGATATACATAGGTGCTAGGGATAATGAACATCAAGTACCGGATCCACTAGAACCACATCCGGATAATAATAACGAAGATGTGCATAGCGAAATCTCTGAAAAACTATAGCACCTTAAAAGGCATTTTGGTCATGCTTTACTAGAGTTCAGATATGTAGAACCAACACTAAAGCATTCTTTGCTCAAAATGAACATCACAAGTGAGCTGCGTGCACTAATAGAACACCTCAACAGCAAGGTTTCACCTACGTATTTGAATGCAACACAAACTATGTGAGAGGTGGAAACTCTTGTGTACTGTGCAGCTCTGGCAACCGTTAGAACGTTGGGCGGGAAAACTAGCCCTGCAAATGCAGTTTTTGTCCCAGCAAGGGATCAAGACCCACCATGGAAGATCACGTTGGATATGGTTGTCAGCAAAGTAAGGTGCAAATTGGGTCGATTAACTCAATATAAAAAAAGGAAATAGAACCAGAAAACTGATAAACCATGTTAATAAAATCATCCATCTTCGGCACATCGAGAGATTAACACCAGCAATACTGGATGAGACTATGGACCCCCAACGGCAAAGACTTGATGTTCTTACTGCCAGACTGCGTCGGTGCAAGAAAAGTAGTGCACGGAGGCAACAAAATCTAAACTTTCAGACAGATGAAAGAAGGTTCTATCGTGAACTGAGCGTAAAGCAAAATAACTAGCAAGACACCGGAGTCCCTCAATTAGAAGATATGACTAACTCTGGTCGGGCGTTTGGGGAAAAATGAACAGATGCAATTTGGACACTGCGTCGTTCAAACTGGAGAAAGCAAGGTCAAGCGCCCTGAAAGACAACTGACAAACAGCACAGCTTTAAATGTTTCAGCGGACTTGAAAAGGGCAAGTAACTGGAAAGCTCCAGGTCCGGACATGGTGCACAACTTCTGGTACAAGTACCTGACGAATGTGCATCTAGCGCTGGCAAGGTGTTTTCAGAAGATCGATGAACACCCAGATCTAATGCCCGGCTTTATGCTCCAGAGTACTACGTAAATGTTACCTAAAAAAGCAGACGCTCAAAATCCATCTGAATTTCGACCGATAGCCTGTCTTCCAACAATTTATAAATTTCTGACAGCTATCATTGCAGATAAGGTACATTCTCATTGCGACGAGAATGACATCCTTACAGAAGAACAAAAAGGATGTTGTGAAAAGTCACTATAGGCGCTGTTGCCATAACTCAAGTTGGTAAGCATCAAAGGAACTTACACATGGCAATTGGCTACAAGCAAGCGCTTCCTACCGTGCTGCATGATTATTTGCTTGAAGACTTAAAACTTTACAAAATCTGCCCACGCATTATTGACTTTCTAAGGCATATGATGAGGCTCTAGGGTACAAGAATCAAGTATTTTGATCATGGATAATCAAGGATAACTAGATCAATACGCATTACGATGGGTATTCAAGGAGACTCCTTCAGTGCACTATGGTTCTGTTTTGCGTTCAGTCCAGAAACTGCAGCAATCGTCGATGTCACAAAACAGTTTTCTAATGATATCCATATGGAGTTCGAAATAGATAAATGCAGCAAAGTGCATTTAATCAGAGGGGAATAAGGGACCGCAGAGTTAAAGAACGCGTTCGAAAATGACAACGAGGCAATGGCTGCAGGAAAATCATATAAATATCTGAGTATTCTTGAACCTAATGGCAAAGGAACCTATCAGCATACGATAGTTAAGACAAAACTAACGACTGCCTTCACTACGAGACTCAAACATATAGGGGGGTAGAGGCGTTATAAATTTCAAACAACTGTGTGAGTCACAAGTTACAAAGTTGAAGGACTATTTTAACAGCAAACGAAATGTTGCGCTTTACAGTACCATCTGTCGAGCGTATCTTGACTACATGCCCTTAAATTTGACCTCAGATGGGGCCTTGCATATAAGAGCAGAAACCATAGAGGAATTAGAAATACAGTGGAGGCAGAAAGCTATCCACGGCGAGCACCCCAAAACGTTAGATCAACATGAAGTGAATAGTGAGGCATCCAATATTTGGCTAAGAAAGGGTGTTCTGTATCCAGAGACGGAAGGATTCGTCATTGCGATACAGGAAAAGGTTGTTAGCACCAGGAATTATCGCAAACACGTGTTACATCAGGAATTGGTTAACCGGTGCCGATTATGTGGAGATACCAACGAATCCATCGAGCACATTATTGATGGCTGTCGCGTAATGGCTCAGAGAAAATATACACACAGACATAATGATGTAGCGGGCATTATACATTAACAACTTGCCCTAAGCCTAGGACTCTTAAAAGAATGGATGCCTTTCTATAAATACATTTCAGTGTCCGTTTTAATAAGTGAAGATTACATATTATATTAGGGTGTCACTATCCAAACGGATCATTACATTCCGGCCAATCGACCTGACATCGTGATGCGAGAAAAGAAAGGTGTAAGAGTCTACATCATCGACATTGCTTGTCCACTTAACCAAAATTTACAGTCAACCTATACAACCAAGATTCTTAAGTATAGCGAGTTAAGGTTGTATGTAAATCCCATCCCCTTACAAATAGTAGAGTTCCGTGGGGCACCGTCAAGCCATACTACATTGAAAAATTTCACGGATCCGCATGGTGAAGATTTCAGTGCGCTACTGGCATAGAATTCGTAGTATGTGTGTATACGTATAGTTACCACTACTCTGCCAGCGGCAGATTCGTAGATCGTACAACGTCGCAATTAAAACCTAACCACGGCTGATCAACTGTCATGTGCGTTTGAATAGCTTGGTACAGCAGATAAGCTCCAATGTTTTTCATTGAGTTATCTATGAAACTACACGGTGGAAAAACTTGACATACATGTTTTTAAATTTGTATTTTCAAGCAGCACTAATACCGAAATTTTTTAAATTTCTCTACCAGTGCGTTTAATTACTATACATTAAAATGTGAAGAGTTCCTGTGCACTGTTCATGAACTACATGTTAAAGTAGTCAACTTTGACATTAATTATCTCCGCATCGGTATTGTCCAAAAATTTGAAATTAATTTAGCATATAAATCATTATTTCATTTAAATATAGCTCTTTTTCAAAAAATTCAACTAGAGATGGATTTTTTTACATACAACCTTAAGGCATGAAGTAAAGATCATATGGAGGAATATGAATCATGCATCTATACATCCCATTGTGATTTCGGCTACAGGAAATGTGGACGCAAGATACACTGAAGATCTGGAGCATTTAGGAGTCAGTAGGGTATTGGCAGCAGCTCAGAAGGCGGTTTTATTAAAAACCTGTCGCATTGTAAGAAACTTTCTTGACCATCAGGAAGCAAGCGACTAAAAGCCTGTAGAGTGGCAGGTGGTAGCTCTCAGAAAGCATCCAGAGGCGACTGTTGTCACATCTAACGCTAGCGGCCGCTCGTAATTGTATATTTAAAGCATAATCGCAGAAGATTTCAAACATCGTATTGGATTGACTTATAACATCCTAAACTCATCAGTCACTTGACTTAGTCCGTGGCTATGATGTATAACCGGGTGCACCTGAGTAAAAGCTTTGAAGAAAAAATTATAATAATGGTGGCTCAGTTGGTTAGACGCTTGGACTTCACCTCAGAGGTCAAGGGTGTTCGATCCCTGAGTCGGTACCTCTGGAAATTTTTCTATGTTTCTTTACCGAGGTTCTGGTGGTTCGAAACCCACCTTAAGCTGTAGGTCCCCCATCGTGTACTTGACTGCAATCCAGTCCGTCAATGATGGGGTACAAACCAGGCTTTATCCAATATGTCGGGGCAAACTGCTCTCATCAGATCACGTGATTGCATTATAAAATGCGTCCGTGAGTGATGATATACCTGGACAAACCCGTGAAAAAACTATTCCAAAAATATAAAATTCAAACTCTAACCAAAAATGCCTTCGATATGTTGGAAAGTAACCATTTTGAGCCTGTGACGACATTTTAAATAATAATCATAGGATGGTACCTCCTAGAAAGCAACCGGAGGTGACTGCTGTCACCTCCAACGCTCACGGACGCTTGTAATTGTATACCTACAACATCATCGCAGGAGGTTTCAAACATCGTATTGGATTGACTTATAACATCCTCATCTCATCAGTCATTCGATTTAGCCCGTGGCTGTGATGTATAACCGGGCACACACGAGTAAAAGTTTTTTATAATAATAGAATGGAAGCAATTTAAGTTATTGATTGTAAATCTAAACTTTCAAATTCTATCTTTTATTTTTATCATAAAAACTTGTGAAAAGCAAGAAAATAACAAGTTTTATTTTAATATTGTATTCCTAAAGAGGATAATTCGAATTTTTACGTCAACATTCCGGACAATTTAAAGAATTCTTTTCATGCGCAAAATAATATACACTCTATTTTCATATTTCTATTTAAAAGATAGAAAACTAAAAAATACCTAAATATAATATTCAGTTAATTAATTAACTATTTAATAAGTAATATTATTGACAAAATTAAAAGTCAATGCAAATATTTCAGCAAAATTATTTTTTGGAA
>NC_046664.1:109192509-109217583 GCF_010883055.1 Belonocnema kinseyi | reverse complement strand
TATATTATTATGTATACATTATGTATTTCGGCGGAGTGAAAATGATCAAATTAGTCGAATCGTTTGAGCTGAGCGAAAAGAATTTGAGTTGACATCCAAAAAAAGTAAAAAAAAATTTGAAATCGGTTAATATCTTCTGTTCCTCTTTTGATTTAAACATTTCAACTTTTGAAAATTCAAAAAAATGTCCCTATTGCTTCGAAAATTATGGCGAATTATTTCCTGCTTTCCGTTCAGTAGCCACCCTGATAATTGCTAAAAAATTATTCCTATTCCAGACTTTTCGTTGAATTTTGTATACTGTTCAAATCAATTTAATTTATTTATTAGAATACTGCACAATTTGAGACACTCCTCATGAGAGGGCTCATTAAACTATGTGGAGATTATTTTAATATCATTTCTTCTCTAGATCTATTCTTTATTATTATGAGTCAGTTATAATATTAATTACTTTCCTGAGTTTTTTTGTTTAATTTACCTAATACTTATAAAAATAAGAGAGAAATTTTTTTTTATTTCTCCAGCTTAATTTAAAACTCTCCATTGTTTGAAGCCAAGAAACAATCCACATATCCATATAAAAAAATGGTTGATATGCGTATTTTACATAAACTTGTAATTGTCCTTACTAGAAAATAAGAATAAAAAATACACTGAAACCAAACTTTTTTTAAGTTTACTACTATATCACCTTTAATTTACCACATACTGATTGAAATGATGCTCGATTGAATAACTAAATTGCGGTTAAATATTCAATTCGTGAAATCTGGTGAAAAATATCATATCATTTACATTATACGGAACTAGCATTAATAGATTTATTTTTCAATATGGATACACTTTTTTAATATTATTGGTTTCAAAACTTTATTCAAATTAAAAATTTAACGCCATTAAACGTTTACAATTTAAACTAAACTTTACTTAAATGTAACTGTATTTGTATTAAATTTTAAATTTAACTAAATTGTATTTACTTTTTGAAATTGTCTAAATTGTATTCAATCTTTAAATTTTCACGGAGAAAAATGGATGTTTAAATGTATATGTTTAAAGGGTAAGATCAAACATTTATTATCTTTTTGAAATGTTAGGCGTAAAGTTTTGTTTATGTTAAACTGAAACAGATTCAAATGTTGAAACCGTTCGAGCACATGCGCATAGCACATTGGAATTTCACGACTATATTTGAACACTATATATTTTCGATATTACAATTATGACTGAACAATTTGACTGAATGTATCCACTGATCGACATTTCATACCCTTTATCTGTTTTCCTTCGTGTACAAACATTAAATTCACAAATAATTTATCAATCAATTCCTTAAATTACTATAAATAAGTAAACTCTTCAAATATTTACAGGCGTTATTTGACATAACCATACATGTAATATTCCGGATATTTCAGCTGAACATTTTGGATCTTAGAGAGTACCATCTGACTTTTTAAGATCTACAGAGGCTAGCTTTGAACATCTAGATTGTTGTCCTATAGTTAAACATAAAATATGTTAACGCTGAACATCTAGATGTTACGTTTGAACATCCATTTTTCTTCGTGTAGTTTTCCAAAATAATTTTTTTAAATTGGACTACAATAAATCCTGAAGTACGAACAGATTTTTTTTAACCATATTTACTTCGTATCTCGAAAATTTCTCTTTTCAAAGAAACCAGACGAGAAATTAATATAATTTAGCTAAAATTTATCTAATTTTTTAATTCATCTAAATTGTATTTAAATTTCAAATTCAACTCTCTGAATTTGAAATAGTGAAAATTTCACGAATTGAATTAGTGATTGAATGATTCACTGCGCCAACCCGCGCTGACGTCTCGTTTTCATCGTTTGCATCGTTTACATTTGTCAGCTTGCATCATTTTTCTTTCTATGAGCGCAAAAAAATTTAAAAACACAGGTTAGTAATATTTTCCAGTTTATTATACTTTCGTATAGTTTCCCTGTGAAGAGTCTCCTCATTATGTGATGATATGTAAATCGAGACGAAAACATTTGCTATAGAACATGAGCGCTGTATTCGTTTTGAGGTTATGAAATTCAGCTTTACATTCATTTTTATAAAAATACATGGTAAGCTGAATTAAGATTTTTCTTTAGTAAGTACAGTATCAACATAAATTAATTTAATTTTTAAATATACATTATAGTTTACTTCTATAACTTGTCTTGTAATATAGTTTACTGTTGGGGTTATTTGTTGACTCCAGCAAATATTTTATTTCACTGTGTAATTAGTGATTTCGACTACTTAATTAGTGATTTTACACTATTTAATAGTAGATACTTTACCTCTCAAAACCACTATTTGCTTAGTGAAATTTCACTAATTGATTTAGTAAAATATTTTCACTAATTGAATTAGTAGTTTTTCACTAATTCGTAGTGATCTACTTCTCTCTAATTCAAATAGTGAAATTTCACTAATTCAGATTTAGAGAGAACTAAATTTTATTTAAATTTGAAATTTAACTAAATTTAATTAAATTTTTTAATTTATCTCAATTTCATTTAAATTTGAAGTTTAATTTTCAAAAATAATTGTTGAAATTTTAATACAATTCTAAAGTATGAAAAGAACTTTTTTTCAGTTAATTTATTTAATATCTCGAAAATTTTTCTTTTCAAATCAACCGTAAGAGAAATTAATCAGTTTTAAAATAATAATAAATAGAATATTTGTGAGCTCTTTTTAATTTTAATATAATTAGGTAATTCAGTGTTAACAACATTTTTAGCGTACAGAGCCAACCGACCGACTCAGCTATGGCAAAGATTTGCTACAGACAGGGCGAAGGCGAACGCGAGAAACAGGAAATCACGCGTTCGGTTTGGTATTCAACAACTTTCAACTCTGTGCTGGACACAACGAAATCATGTCAACAAAACTTTTCATAGAAAATTATATTTTGACGCGAAATTTAATCTCATCCACGGCTGCTATGGAAGCCTTGATTTCGAAATTCTATGACCTTTCACGGTCTACTTTTGAAAATATTTCAGTCGTTTCAATTCAATTTTAAGATATTACAATCGTTGCAGATAAGTTACCAGACTAATTATTTTGCAATATTATTATACAATGAAAATTATCATTAATATAAAATAATGTAGTAACATTTTAGAATGATAAACTTCGATAAGATAAATTCCCTTCACTACATTGCAGCTTCTAAAACGAATAATAAATTCTATCGACGAGGAAATTCGAGTCCTCTGGCGTTCAAGTTAAAAAAGTAAGCGAACAAAAAATGGTAGTTCAATGAATGAAGGATCATTTTAAGGATGTATACTAGGTACAATCCATCTCAAAAGTTGCCTATTTTAAAAATGATTTATAAAATCGACAAAACAAGATCTATTAATTTCTGTGAATCTTGAAGGAGGCTTCTAAGCATACATCAGAAAAACATGATTCACGATAAAATTGTTTATTTATCAGTAGTTATTTAAAGGTTTAGTTTTTCCTTTCTCTTTAGGGAAAAATTACCATTTTTCCCATCATTAGGACTAAATATAATTTTTAACTATTCCCTAAAGAGAAAGAAAAAAGTAAACCTTCAAATAACTACTGTTCAATAAACAATTTTAATCTGAATTATTTAATCTAAAGTGTACTTGGCAGCCTCCATCAAGATTTACCGAAATTAATAATAAATCTTTTTTTGTTGATTTTTTAAATCATTTTAAAAATACGCTACTTTTGAGGTTGATTTTACATAGTGTATATCTTTAAAGGTCAAAATGGTGTACGTTAATGATCCTGAATCGAATATGCCAACAAAATTTATACAGGTTACAGACTCGAAAGTTTAATAAGAAGCAAGGAAATTTTACAACTTTTAACGGCATTGAACTTTGGAGCATAATTTTGTATTGAAAAAATAATAGGAAAAATCTGAAAAAAAACTCATGGTTTCGAACAAAACATTTTTCAACAAACTTCTGTTTAAACATCTGTAAAATAAAAGAAATTGTTCATCTTTTGTACATGAATATACAACTACTATATTATCTTCCGTTCCAATGGAGATAACGAAGTGATATAAATTAGGGATAGTTGGATGAATTATCTGTAATTATTATTTACCACTTAAAACGGGTATGTGCTGTTTTTCTCTTCGTGCAAATTGCGATACTTGAAGGTCGTTTTTTATATCGGAAAACAAGTGCAAGAAACCAGTGGGGCGCATTTTTTCGTGGGATCGTCTTCGTCATTCCTCAGCAAAACTTGAAAGCGAGTTACCGGTTTTTGAATCTACTCGTGCAGGCTTTGAAGTGGAAATTCAATCCCCCGCCACCTGGAAAGCGGTGGTAATCTGCCCCTGTTCGTACCTTACCAATTGAATTAGTCGAAAAAATTCCTAATTTTTATTAGTCATTTTCGTGAACTATCAATTCATTACTGAATTTATAAACATAACAACTGTCAAGTCGTTCACGAGAAATACCACCGACTTTTTGAGAAGTAACCCCGACTTTTTGAAGAAAAGGTCACTACTTTGTACTTTTGTTATTTAATTTAGTTCTTTTCTACCCTGCGAAATGTGCCACGTATTACAAATAAATCTCATTGTGCAATTTGAAAAATGATTCAAAGTGATGTCTTAGAAATAAAAAATTTTCACTTTGTATTTTTGAGGTTATTACTTTAAAACTTTTAACAGGTTTAAAACTTTGCTGTTTTTCTTTCACAGGAAACAAGATTAAATACAAAGACAATTTAGTTAAATATATTGAGAATCTAGCCAAATCAACTGTGTTACGGGCATGTGCGTCTCTACAAAAGCGTATAATTTTTTACTAATCAATTAGTAAATTTTGACTAACCAATTGGTAGATTTTGACTAGACAATTAGTAGTTTTGCCACCCTCCGCCATGGCGACTGGTGGCGCGCCACGTCTAGAGTTTGAATAATTGAAATGGTTAAACGAAAGTAACCAATTCAATTAGCTATTTTTGACCAATTATCAGTTACTGAGTTCTTGATTGTACAATTAGCCAAATTTGACTGATAATTAGTGAAATTTAACTAATGTAGATTTAGCGAGTAGGATAGGTGTATGCGCATTTGACTGTCGAAACCTTAACAACTAAATGTAGGCATTTTTGGCCTTTTGGTTCAAATAAAACAATCCCAGAAGGTGAAATATGAATTTTCAATTCGAAAACACGCACTAAAGTACGGAAGAATATTACTTATAAAAAATTTAAAAAAAAGGTGCGTCATAATACAATTCCAGTCACTTGTTCAAAATTCAATGTCTTTTCTAAGTTCTCCAGGTCGTGCAGCAAAGCCTCTCATCATTTCCTTCATTGTTTGTCACAGTTTTCCATGTTATTAATTATAAACTCTCTAGAGCAATAACGTAGGTCAGCGTCTTGTGACTCCTTCCTTAATGAAGAAAAATTTATTCTATGTATAAAGGGTACCCTCCGTATGGAAACGGTCAGTGAGGGGTAGCTTTTGGGCTGTTGAAAGGGCGGTTGAAGACAAGAGTTGCGGGTCTTTCTCTGCACGCGAATAAGGAGAGAAAAAGCACGTGCTGCACGCACGCGAGTTTCAACGACAATTTTACATGAAATATGCATGCATGCTACCTCTCACTCCTTCTTTTTTTGCTTTTATAGCCTCTATGCTCTATTGCCTCTATAGCCTCTATTGCTTCTACGGTCTCTATGCGATACGACCTAAGTCCGAGGCTCCCGAGTATTCTGTCCCCTATCTTATACCCAACCTGCTTAACCCATCTGACAGTACGAGACCGTGAATATTTTAAGGCCTCTTCCCACAGCGTTTTGCCGCGGGTCTTCAATCCCCTCATCATGAATGGATAAGAAAACGCTGTGGCAAAGGCGAAGTCAGTGCCATTTATTGTTTATTCTTAATTCCTTACTCATTATCTTTGCATGTTTTTAAGTTAGTCAGTAACTGTCGGCACTCTGAACAGGTAATCTCACTTTTGTATTGACATATAGTGCAGAGATATGAAAAATTATTAAAAAATGATTAATTTGCGAGAAATTTACAAAAAGTATATTGAAAAATGTGTAGCTCCTGGTTGCAGAAGTCAGGTTATGGCAGCAACATAGAAAACTTTCACGTTTTCCTCGTATTTCCTGCAAAACTTTTAATTGTTCTGTGTTTAAGGTTTAAGGATTCTTCACTATGCAATTTAAACTATAGTTTTACATTCTTGATTATTATGATATTTATATTTAACATAAGAGACATATTTTTATTAATTCTTCTGATCTTCTGACTATTTTAAAGATTTTTACATTCTCATCATTTATGATTGAGAAAGTATAAGAATTGTCGGAAATTTGACATCACACTTTTTCAACGGATCTCCAAGTTTCAAGATCCCCTGAATCCAAAAATCAGGTGTTCACGATGGCGTCTGTCTGTCTGTCCGTCCGACTGTCTGTCCGTCCGACCGTCCGCCCATAAACACGATACTCTAGAAAAAATGAACGAATCAAATTCATCTTTGGCACACTTCTTTTAGGTCCTAAAAGAAAGGATAAGATCGTGAACCAGCCATTTTTGATAAAAATTCAAAAAGTGAGCGCATTTTGAAAATTTTTGAAAACACTTTTTTCTGAATTTGAAAATTCTATGTACGGATATTTATAGTATTAAAAAGAACAAACAATTTATCCTAATGACTTTTTTCGATATAAAGAAAAACCTCAGAGTTATAGCGTTTTCAAAATTTTTTTAATCAACCGAAAATCAAAAATTGATCCCGAAAAACGCACGATATGAAAAAAAGACAGAAAAAGAAAAACATTTATTTTTGAAAGCTCAAAAAGATTATCATAACAAACTTTTGGATTTTCTTCAAAAATTGAAAACTCAAATTTTGATTGCACAAAAAATAATGGAAAACAAAAAATTCGATTTTGTGGACAAACTATGCAGGATACGAAAAAATATGAATCAACAAAAATGGTTATCCCAAAAAAGATCTACAGTTTCATTAGGAATCACCTCTTGATAGGACGCGTACTTTTTGTTTCATTCGTGAAAAATGACGTTGAAAAAATATAAAATAAAAAAAAAATGTGTGGAAAAACGACGAAAGTTACGAGAAAAAAATCAAACAAAACCTGTTTACAAATGTCTGTCGGATACCGAGCGCGCAGCGCGAGTGTCACGATGAGAATGTGTACCTCAAAGCCTACAGAGCTTTGAGAAACTTAATCTTTGACTATACTTAATTAAATAGACAATTCAGAATATGAAGACGCATATAAATACTGCCATCTAAAAGAGATATTTTTGATAAAGTTTTTTCAAGCATTCCAAACGCAAAGAATAAATATGCGCGATATTCAACCGTGGCGCGCCCTAGGCGCGTTCAAACCTGCGAGCGAAGCGAGCCGCGCGCGCAGCGCGCGATGATAATGTACCCGCGAAGCGGGCAGATTTTTGTCTTTTGGGTCTTAAATATTATTAATTTTATTTATTAACTACAATTATAAATTCAATCACAAAACATTTTGTAATATTATTAATAATGAAGTACATATCTTCATGACTTTTCTTTCTTAGAATTATTAGTCAAAGTTGCTATTATTTTTTCAGAATTTTTCTTCTCTTTATTAATAAAAAGTATTCAATTTTTAATTCTATTTCTTCTTAAGGCCATGTGACGAGTGGATTACGTGACCATATTCCCACCTTACCGACACTTTTTTTATTTCCTAAATTATTTTGACACGAAGCGCCACATCAAGTTGAAAATTTGGGATAAAAAATAAGAAGCACTAAGAAAGGTGGGTATGGTCCTAAACGTTAATTATTTTTGAAGTTTTTTTTTGTAAATATTTTTTTTTGCTTTTATCATAATTATTCAAATTTAGCACCAGACCCATCTTTCTTAGTGCTTCTCATTTATCATCCCAAATTTTCAAATCGATGTGGCGCTTCGTGTGAAAATATGTCAGTCAATACAAAAAAAGTCGGTAAAGTAGGGATCTGGCCACGTGACCCACTCATCGGCCCTTAATGCAATTCAATGCGAAAGCCAGACTAGTTGATCGGGGTGCCACCTTTTGGATTAGTTTCATAGACATTTCCTCTCCGGATCGTATGTCAACTACTACCACATACACATACACGGTCAAAACGGGGGGCTAATGAGTATTAAAGATAGGAAGGAGATTATTCTACTGCCAGTTGAATTAAAATTTCGCGCCAAAATTATAACTCCACATTCAATCATAACCGCGCTCCTGCCACAATGCACTTTCCTTGGACCAAGTTTGGGGTATGCACTACCAGTAAATGTCTAGGATGTATTTTTAGTTAATTATTGATAATAATATTTATTGTGCAATGGCGTACACTGTAAGTATGTAAGGTCTCTTGTAATTTAAATAAACAGTTTATTCAGGCATGCATTATCTTATATTTATACGTTCAACCTATAAATTAGTAGTAATTGATTATTTAATGATTTAATATAATAATGATTGCACTGAAAAAATTACATAATTTTCAGTAAATAATGGGCAGAAATTGTGCCCTTTTTTCCTGCCAGTGCTCTGTGAATTCTTTTACTTATTTTCCAGCATCCAGCGATTTACAACGTTCTTTAATTTACAGTACATTAATGTGTGGCTTATCACTGACGACACATTTATTTTTATTGAGGTTAACCGTAGTACCCCCACCGGAAATTTACTGGTACTTCGTACTTAAGGGCATATGATACTTAGAAAATTATCTATTTTACCGGTTTTTGGTTCCTCCAGCTTTTTTCCTACAATAATAAATATTCTGTCTTGAAATTTTAGGACATGATAGCACACATGTTAACGGACGTCCCTGGACTCTTTTTTGTGGTTTAATTGAAAAAAAATTATTTTACGAAATTTAATATGTGTATTTTGTTGTTATGTGTGTTACAATTCTCTTTCGTAATTATTTTTGAGTGCCACCGACAGCATCGGCACGACAGAAGCCTACATTATCGGAATGGCAGAGCTGAAAAACGTGTGGAAAAAAGCCGAAGAAACTGAACCCGATTTACCACATGACGAAGTATCACATCCCCTTAAGTCGCTCAGAAACATTGTCCAGCGAAAATGCATTGAGGTTTGAACGGCCTGATTATAACCTCTCAGTCTTACGAGGTTCTTAAGCCAAATTATTGTATGTTATAATGAATAAGATATTTTGGACACATAATTTGTTTAAATTTATCATTTCAATGTAAGAACAAGAACCTTTCGCATAAAGTAAAACTTTGTTAATACTTTGTACTTTGATAATAATTGTAGAACTTTTTCTGTAGGAGAGAGATTTTGATGGTATAGACAAAGAACTTGTGAAATATCAAACCAGTTTGAAGCTAAAACTCCTAGCAATGTTTCATCCCAAACAGTTTACTTTCTCCTTCAAAAAACACTCTTTAGTCTGAAATTATGGTATTAGAAGGATAGCTTTTTGCCTTTAGAGACTATACAAACATTTGAATGAGTCTATCGTTCTTACAATAGCCTGATATGACAAGTTGACAACCTTCAACTTCTGATTTCAGATCATAAGTTATCAGAGGCTTTCTTCTATATGAAATCCTTTTTGGCTACTGTGTAACCTAGATTCTAGAAAGATCAATTTTCGAGTAGCTTATATCTACAGAAACGACTTACAAAGAAAAACTAAAGGAGAAGAGAAGCCGAATCAAGTATTTAAAAATGCAGAAAGAAAGATTGGCTATAAGATCATCGAAACCAGTTTGGCTAGACATTGAACAACAAAATTTCGTTGTCAATTTAACCATGCAGAATGCAGATAATTCTCCCAGCATTCTGATTTCCGAATTTATATCTGATATCTTATTTAAAAAAATTATCCAAAGCAATACTAAAATGTATAATTTATTTTTATTAGCTTCAAACTGATTGAAAAAGAGAATTTAATGTGTTTTACATTGTATTCCGAATGCGGGAAATATCACGACCTTGTGTGAATGCGGGATCTTCTTTGTTTATTTTTACTTTTGGTGTCATTGCGATTAGATATACAGTGGAACTCTTCAATAGCCCTTCCAAGAATTAACGATGCGTCACAGGTTGGTGTAAACAGGAGGTGCGCGGGATCTGCGATTGTCACTCAGGCGAGCACTTAAGCATAAACGAACAAAATCGAAGCGGGCTATAATGGTTTAGTTCCCGCCCATCGTCAGTCCAAAAACCGGCGCTCTAAGTCTAGAGGAGTTTCACTGTAATTCTGAAATGAAGACTTGAATCTTTGTTACACCAGTATTTTTTTCACAGGTTTGACGTTCGTCTGGCGCGCAGTGTATCTTTTATTTTTTAATTAGCAACAGAGGCTGAACCCTTTTGTCATGAAAATCGGATAGACTACTCACTACAGCAAATAACGCACGTATATTCTGCATCATCGCTTGGCATTAGATTAAACTCGGGGTAATTTTCAACAAGGAAAAATACGTTTACCTGGAAACTTCGAAGGTGGGGAAAATGGCGGTGAAATTGTTTAGACAAGTTTCCATGCGCGTTTTTATCAAAGGAAAATGGGGGGGGGGGATAGGTTAAATTAGAGTAACGATATACATACAAAAAAGTAATTGAACAAAACAAAAAAAGCTGTTCCACATTTCTGCATTCTGTAGATATTTATGAAAATATAAGAGAGTTGTAACAGGTGTTTGCCAGGCATTGAAAAAAAAACATTAATAACAGATATTCTCGAATAATAAACAGGAAAATTATGCATCAATATGCTCATATAAGAGGATGTTATTTAGAAGAATGTTTCCTTCTTGGGAAACCCTTTATACACTCATTGTTAAATGCCTTGATGATGTTGCAAGAATTATGAGGAATAACTTTTTTTGTATCAAATTGTCGTCAGTGAGAAATCCTTGACGTGAGTTCTGTCAAAGTTATGGATTTAAAACACTGCAAGATTTTTCTTAAATTCTGACCGAAATTCGATCCGCGAATGGAATGATCTGAACTTCTTTTTATTTTTACAGTCGGGGGGTAATTTTGTTGTCCAGCAATTATATCAGCATAATTCACTCGTTGAGCAGACGTCCTTGCGACTGACGTATCCCGGAGAACCGACCACTTTTCGTTGTGTTGGTTGGTTTTCATGTGGCGATAAGTGACATTATGTGTAGTAGTCAGCAAGCCTTCACATTGTTGCCTTTCACTCGGCTCCGGTGGATATACAGTATACACCACGACGCAGACTTGTTGATAATCGCTAAACTTTAGTTCCATTTAGAAATATCGCCCTTTTGATACACACACAGAACCTTACTGGTTTGAGATTAGTTCAAACTTAAGTCGAGAGTTAAGCTTCGTTCGTTAGGTCCAATATTTAGACAGGAAATTAGATTTCAGATGATTCAAGTAAATATTTAAATCGTTTCTGAATAGGCAAGGCCATGGCAAACAAGGATCTTTGTTCACATCATTTTTCAATTCCCTCTTATCATTTGGAATAGCACTTTTAAAAATAAGATTATTAGTAAACGAAAGATAGTTAAGAAAATTAGATTTGAAGGGGCAGTTGTATACAAGCATTGTAACAAGAGTATCTTCAGAGATAAGCTACATTGAAATAAATGTGAAACAATAAACTTGATCAAGAGACTAAACATTTCCCACGTGTTAAGTTTCATAAAGAGATGTAGGCATTAAGATAAGCTTGGTTGCTGCAGCGGAGAATGAAGATGGAGGAAGTGGATGGTATAGAGGGAAATCCCCCAAGAATGGCAACCACTTTTCTAAGAATAACTACGTCAAGCTCCTTGAATCTTAAAGACTCAATAGAATCAAAATTCAAGAACGGATTATAAAACAGACGTGTAAATATTTGGAGTTTGTTCAGATACGACTGTGTGTATTGGTTTATAATTGTTTACGACTCATAAGCAGTATAATTTGTAAATTTTTTTAAAATTCACTTTTTTAAAAAGAATATAGGAATTTAAAATTCGCATCACAATGTTCAGGTATTGTTAGATATAACCACTAATTTTCACCTCATTATGGCACCAAATTTTCATTATAGAATTTTATTACAATTTTAAACTAATTGCTCAATTCTTGTGATTCGGGAGCTGGACCGATATCTCTCAGTGGACTCGACCACAGTAAGATTCTAACTATTCTACTCAGCTAGAATTATGGACTAAAGAATATACCAATAAGTTGTGAAGATTCGTCAATTTTGCGCCATCTGTATTAAGCTAAATTCTCGAAGTTACTGACTTGAAGTCATCTTGAAGTTAAATTTATCAGGTAATGGAGGATCCATTAGCCCCTAAGGCAGTTAGGTGAACACGGCTTATTACTCGAAAGGTCATTCGAGACTCTTAAATCTTAGGGAATGTCACGTGGTTCTAGCGAAAGATCGAGAGGATCTCGAAAACCTAGAGCGGATTTCTTCCTTATGTAGGACAAGGTAACCTTACGAATCTATAATCTGTAATTAAATTTTGTGATTAAAAATATTTCTAAACTGAATTGGTATTCCGATTCTATATCATTCGCTCCCAGCCATTTTGAAGCAAAAGAAACTTTAGAATTGCATCACTGGGCGTGAAAAAGAATTTCATAAGAACTTGAATCACTAGGAAAATCAATGCGCTCGTTTTTCATTGTGAAGGCGTAAACTTTAAAATTTTAATTTTCTCAGTAGAGCATGAATTCGAACAGCAATTTTCACGTAACACGTGTTAATATCATAAAAATGATGTTAGTTCAATATAGTAGCTCGTTATCACCAGACATTACGTTTGTTTCGCTATCTCTATACCGTTTAATTTTTCGAAGATCTTTTTTGAAAGATGTATTCATAGTTCTTGTGCGAACGATTAATGTTTAACGACAGAAATGAATTGAGGACGTGGCTTCGCGTCAGAAGAATTTAAGAAGTCAGACGAATGGAGAAAATGGTATAACCTTGCGGCTGCGACCTCGATCGCCTTCACCGAAGAACCTTCATGTACAATCCGAAAGATATCGTATCCCTTGTATGCATACAATATGGCCGTCGATTCGTAGCTCGAGATTTCCAGTTTACTCTCACTTTTTTCCCTCGAAGTCACCAAGAATTTCTTCATTTTATTCGCGAGCGCCGAAAGGCCCAAGGTTAATTAAACGTAAAAATGCACTACTATTTTATACCAAAGCAACAAAGCTTCGCTTAGGCAGTTCAATCCTTTGTATATGTCAGTTTTTAAAATTAGTGAAATCAAAATTATAATTTTACAGCCTATGAAAATCACTTTGGAATTTAAGCAATAACACTTATTTCTTTCTTCCTTTCTTTTTTCGGTACTTTGAATGCCATCTATACTATTTTGAAAGAACAGTTGTTTCATTGAGTAATTACTTAAAAACATAATTTTTGTTCGGAAAAATTTTCAGCAATAAGAATCATTACGCAATATACACATGGAAAAAGCAAGAAAAACTTAATTACAGTGTCACGAATATTTCGCGGAAACGAAAGGCACGCAATGCAAGGTTACGGATACGTTTGTTGGCAGTTGTATTAAAAAGGTTAATTACTAGTTCGTTTGATTGCCGAGAGGATCCTAAACTCAGTTTGTCGACAAGGAAGTTATCTAAAAATACACAGGCAGATCTACCATCTCGACGCTTTCATCTTACAAATTGTATTAAATGGGAAGCTTAATTTAGACTTGGTGTATAACTCAAATCAGAGGGGGGGGGGGGCAGAGAGAGGTAATTTCTAAAATCTTATGAAGTGATTTATAAAGACAAGAACATTATCCCAATTATGAAAGGCTTGAGCAAGTTTCCGATTTTCTGCACATTCCCTTTCTCGAATACATGCTTACTACAAAAACTGGACTCACCCCTTCGCTTCCGTCAAACTGTATTGTAGGGTTCTGCTTGAGCTTATTCTGAAACATAAAAAGATAGTAGATTATAATAATTGCAGATAATTGGTTTTGCAAAAATATTTAATTAAATTTAATTTCTTGGCCTTCTACAATTCAAGTTTGGAATTAGAAATCACAATTGTAATTATTTATAATTATCTCTCTACAATTACAATTGCTCGGCATTCAGATACTCATACTGGATGGGCCTATTGCAATTATGTTGTGATTTTTTATAATCATATTTTTACATTCTCATTCATGATAGTCCAAATTTTAATTCTTTGTTTTTTTCAACCAATCTTTACGTTTCGGCACTCACAGAGTTCGGAAATCATAAACTTTTCTCGGCGTCTACTGACGTGATTTGAGAAAACACCGTGAACTGCAAAAAATCGAAAAATTAGTTTTTTTTATATCGTTGGAATCGTTAAGAATTGTCGCACCTGAATATTAAAAGAATTTTTTTTCAAATTGTTAATGACTTTTAAAATAATGATTGCTAAATTTTGGAAAAACCCCGTTAACTGCAAGCTTAAATCATGGGCAGCTGAATACGTCACAGAAAAATTCGAGAAAAAGCCGAAACGGGCAGTTACGGACTTCACTAAATTATCGGGCGGTATATTTCTGAGGTACGTGATTCGAAAAGAGCCGTAACTTTCCGTTACGGCATTTGCTACATTTCAGCATCACAATCAACACCGTTAACTGCATTTTAGATAATTAAAATTTTCTAACCATTTTTTTGCAAAAATGAAAATTTTATATGCAACATAGTAAAGAACAACAAAAAATACTGCAGAAAATGAATTAGAATCCCCGGTACACGCGAATAAAGATTCGAACAGTTTTCGTCGATTTTCTCGGCTTTGTACATTTTGCAGATAACGGTGTTTTCTGAAATCATAAAAATCTATATGACTGTATGGTTACCTAAATGTTGTAGACATGCTAAATTTTGAAGGATTTGTCCCATCGAATCAGCCTTTGATACACTTTTTAAGGGTCCCAAAATTAAGGTTAAGTTCATCAACCACAGATTTCGAACCAAAATAAACAAATTTAGGACAGCTTTAACCCTTTAACCGCAGGGGGGGGGTCGACCTCACCCAGGCCGAAATTTCAAATCGGTGCCATTTGCGAACCAAGCAAGAATACGGGTCCTTCCCCCATCTAAAAAATTGTACTCTAGGATAGAAACCTCACGCATAGTTTCGAGTCACTTGCATCTTTCAGTCAGCTATAGGGTGCAGTCAAAGTGCAGTTTGGGTCGTTTGGGTCGATGACACTTGAGGTAAATTTACTATTTTTCTTTTGTTTTTCTGTAACAGCGAGAGTAAGGTGAATGCCCTTATTACTCCTTATAAGTCAAAGTATAAAAATTCGTTATTTATTATGGTTCAATCAAGTTAGAACGAGAATAGGAGCACGAGCGATAACAGATACATTTACCATTAGATTTCACAAGTTTCTTGCAACATTTTTTCATTGAAAGACACAGTCTTCCCCTTTAATTTCGTTTTTGAACCGTTCAATTTCGTTCATTTATCTCTGAGTTATGAATTAAAAAAAAAAAACTATTTATTTTCTATGAGTTTACATGTTTATTGTTAATTATATAAACAATCATGTTAAAAAACAAATATTGCAAAATTGTACCGTTAAGTAGAAGGTTCAAATAAGAACCATGAATTTTTTCAGATTTTTAGGAACACGTTTTTGATTTTTTTAAAGCATCAGGTCGAATCGACCCCCCCCCCCCCCCCCCCCCCCCCCTACGGTTAAGAGGTGCAAAAAAAGCCCTACGGTTAACGGGTTAAAATTTGCAAACAATTTCAAATTTGAGAAATTTTCGTAAATTCACACAAAGTTGTTCACTAGATATCAAATATATTTAGAAACTATCTTAGAAATTAGCTTTTTCAAAAATTTGAAACATTTTTTATAAGTTTTAGACATTTTTGTCCAATTTTCTAGTATACGACAAAAGAACTTGCAAATTATCCTGATGACATTTTTAATTTTGATAAAAATGTAAAAAGTTATATGCTTTGCAACATTTTGAAAATTTTCAAAAAATGGAGATAAAAAATATTTTTCTAATAGATTATGAAATAAATTAAATAACAATTTAAATTTCTACTGCATATAAAATACATTTCGAAACTATTCTC
This sequence comes from Belonocnema kinseyi, assembly GCF_010883055.1. Lineage (NCBI taxonomy): Eukaryota > Metazoa > Arthropoda > Insecta > Hymenoptera > Cynipidae > Belonocnema > Belonocnema kinseyi. The sequence goes on along the minus strand of NC_046664.1, from coordinate 109,201,466 downwards.
ATGAAATTTGTTGATTAGACCAAAAGTCAACAAATTTTATCATTTTCAAAAATATGCAATTTTTGTTTTAAGAGATCCGTAAAGCCTTCTTTTTGGTAGATTTTAACCAGATTTACCAATTATCTTGAAGCAATTTTTCAATTGGACACAAATTGAAAATGTTCTAGATTAATTAATCGAAGTAAAGTTGCCTTAGAACTGAAGTTTGAACGAACGGAAAAGCTTACAATACTAATATAATCGTCCAAGGCGCAAGCTATATAAACCTTCTTTAAAAACAAATGGAAAAAATTTCAAATCCAATTTATGACTGTAATTCCCCAGAAGTTTAAATCAAAGTTGTCGACGTAAGTTACACTATTTATGATATTTAAAAAAAATGTAGTTGAAGTGTACGCTTACGGGCATGTGATACTTACAGTTTCCCCGGCTTTTTTTCCAGAAAAATGAAAATTTTTAAAAACTGAATTCGTAGATGCTATAAAATATCATAAAGGACGTCCCCGGACTCTTTTTTTGAGGGACAATAAAAAAAAAAATTATTGTGCTAAATACAAATTTTATGCATATGTATTATTTTGAGGTTACGTCGTTTTTCTTCTCTGCCTTTCCGATAATCTGATAATTATTTATGAAATAAAATTTTTTGATTGCCTGCCATAAGGGTTAGTTCCGGGAGATTAGTTACTATGTTTATTTGCAAGTCCAAAGTTTTCGGCCAAAAATATTGTGTAGTTTGGAAGTAACGCACAGGAGAATTGTAACATACATAATCTCCAAATGTGCACAAGTTGTTAGCAATATCAAAAAAATTTTTGAAAAAAAATACAAATAAAGTGTGCGGGGACATCCGTTAGCATGTTCACTATCGTTTCCCAAATTTTTAAGACAAAATATTAATTATTTTAGAAAAAAAGCCATCGGAACCTAAAAACTGGTAAAATCGATACTAATTCCTAAGCGCTATGCAAATTAATCAGATTTTGCTAAATTAAAACTTTTTTGAATTGAACCAAAAAAAAAAGTGTGTGGGGACGTCCGTTAGCATGGTCGCTATCATGTCCGAAATTTTTAAGACAAAATATTGATTATTAAAGAAAAAAAGCCGTCGGAACCTAAAACTGGTAAAATCGACAATTTTCTAAGTATCACATGCCCTTAAACGTAAGAAAACGAGCGTGAAGCGCGAGAGCGTACCTGCGCGCTCTAGGTACGCTCAAACTTGGCGCGATGCACGCGTGCAGCGCGCAAGGAGAATGTGCCGCGCAGCAGGCATATTTTTCAAAATGCTTTCAGAAATTATTTTCGATTGTTTAAACAACTCGTAATAAATTCGCATTTTGGAGAATTAGGAAAGAGTGAATGAAGAATTGCGTCATTTTATGCGGAAGCCGGCACTGGATTATTTTACTGACGAAAAAAAAGCAAATCAGTTTGTTGAGAAAACTTATATACAAATGAAAAGATAAGCGTGAAAGAAATTCGGCCATTTCATTCAATGCAAACGAGGAGAAATTTCAAGATTCCTTATACTCCTCTCCAGATCTATACTTGCATAACTCGTGATATGTGTATGTAATAATGTATAATAATAACTGGAGCACTTGAAAAGCATCGCTTGGGGACAGAATCGCTTTGCGCGAAGAGTAAATCCTATATCAGAAAGATTTACGTTTATGCGAAAAAGACACGTGTCTTGTTGAAATTTTAGTCAAAGCTATAGGTGCAGAGGTAGACTTAAAGGTGACATGAGACAATGAGAAGTCGCAAAGCATTCCGATCTTTATAAATCTCATGATCATTATCATTAATTATACCTTTGAGGATAACTTATACATTGGAAAAATCTAAAAGATGTCCCTTTTCGACACGTATAAATGCCTTGGCAAAGTTACTTCACTGATTGATGTATCAATAAACTTGCAGCATTTTACAAATCTTAATGTGCTTTAGAATCCATTTACAACTGTTTCGGAAGACTTCAAAATTTACTTAGTGGCTTATTCAGTAGACACAAACCTTATTTAGGAAATGAGAGGAAATTAACAATGTTGCCTAGCTTAGCTTTGTAGTAGTCCGTACTTTACTTGTAGGTTAAATAATATAGTTACAATCAGTTCATCACAAAAAAGTTTTGATTCTAGTCCAAGATAGGCTTATTTCAAGATGTAATATCAAGAAGACCAGACCCGCTAAAAATTCACAATACACTCAGAATAAAAGTTTAATTGAATGAAAAACCTTTTTCTGGAATATACATGAAAATTTAATTGAATTTAACTGGTCGATTCTACAAAATTATAACTGATTGAAACAAATTTGATTTAAAGAACCAAGTATTCCACCAAATAAAAGATTCGGTTCAGACAACTGAAAAAATTGGCTGGATCAACACCATTTTGGTTATCCATATAATAAAAATATTCTATCGTTTGAACCAACAAAATCAAATTAAAGCCACTTCATTGGCCTGAACGAAATTAAATTAAAGTTCTAAATGAAATAAGTCAGCCCTGCAAGGTAAAGGTACCAGTTATGAAACTGTTTGGCAAATGGTCCGACATATAAATAATATAAAAGCATATTTTTCAGTACCAAATATTATATCAGTAAGTATGAAAATTAGGCTTTTGTAATTTCGCTGTACTTTTTCTTTTGGATACAAATTAATTGATGTATTAGTTGTTTCATAATACATACAGATTTTTTTATCATGATCCGTACTTATGGAACGGAGAAATACAGGTGTTTCATATCGACGGACACGTTATTAACACTTGCTCCTATTTACAGCTCAGAAGTAAGTATTCAATAAAATGTGTTTTCATTATATTAGTATGATTTATGTTATTTTTGTTTTTATTATAAACGAGGCATTATAGTGAACTTTTATTTCAATCTTAGGTACCATACAAACAAGTGGAATAAGTTCTCATTGGAATTAAAAGTCCTAACCTACAAATGACAAAGACCTAACATAAGTGTTTGTATAAATGGAGGGGAATAACTTAGAACTGCAAATATAAATTTTTAAAAAATTCGTTTTATTACACTTTGACCATGTTTTTTAAGTTTTTACCTTATCCTTAATAGTTTTTTCTTATTTTTCATCCACCTAAGTAAAAATTCTCATTACCTTTAAAAAACATTTGTAAACAACAATAAAATATAATTCAATTCGTTCACGAAAACTACCCGTCATAGGTTAGGTTAGTGAATTTTAACAAAAACTTGTATTCGATTTATATATATATATAAACGATTGAAATAAAAGTTCATTGTACTATTTACTTCAACATAATACGGAAAATTATATAAAATAAGCCATATTAATAGAAAAAAACACACTTCCCTGCTGTTCCAGAAGAGAAACCTGCATTTTTTTCTTTTATCTAATGTTAGAGAATAATAATGCAAATACTTTTGGGTTTTTTCTATCACTTCTAATCTCCGCCTTGAAATACTTCGTAGTCCATCTTGCGGATTTGATTAATGCCGAACGACGAATCGCATCGGTCTATTGATCAATCGCGCAATTTATCCCGATAGCGTCACTATGTTACGTCATAATAACAGCTGTTTACAAAATAGCTGAAACAGTTCCGACGCAACAATCGTCAAACACACTCGTATAAAACAGTATTGATCTCGCCATTTGGCACCTTTTAAATACAATTCTCAGACTTATCGATCGTAAAGTTCTGATAAGGCTAACTAGGTTTTTACACTTTAAACAAAGTCAATTTGTTAACTTTTCGTATTAGAATTAATATAATGTGAGTTACATTGACCCCCGTCACGTTCTTATATATGCGCATCGACTAGAAACATTAAGATTATAGCGATTGATAAAATTAGTAGGAGTATTAATTAAATTTGCGGCAGGGGCAAAGACGGATCGGGAGCAATGAACGTTCCTGACTTTTCTGCGCACCGGGGGAAATTAATGCTTTACCCGAACGGCCGCAATTTTTTGTTTATTAAGTAACTTCATTCATCGATTGCATTCAACAGTTGTTTCCTATTGGAAACTAATTTTTCGAAAATTTCATTGTTTTCCAAAACAATTTCATTCTTTTTTTACCTCTTTTCAAGAATCTGTTTCGTAATTGCTGATAATGAATATTTATAGCAACGAAAAATATTTCAATCCCAATTTTAGTTTGCGAATTTTTTAGTTATGTAATGAAACTCGATTTGTAAAAAAATACAATTAAAGATAATTATACACATAATAGACTGCAACAAAATTCGTGAAAGCCGATGGAATTAAAGATGGTGGAATCAATTTCCAAAGAGATAGATCTTCGATCTAAAGGATCCCGGATCTATGACGGATTGCCACTATGTTCTGAGTATAATTAATGGGGCAGACGGTTTCGCCGCCAAAGAGAAAGTGAACCAGTGGGCGGTGTTGCCGAATTTAATTGAAAAAAAATAAAATGGCATACCCGTACGGACATACACTGTACACAAATATTTTATTACCAAACAATTGACGCTAAATATCGAAAACACAAGAGCTCCCATTGAAGCGCATCCGATTTACCAATTCCTAGAACTGCTGGCCCGCGTAGTTTTTCAGCGTAAGGACAGTGTTAATGTTTCGCCACTAGTACCGGAGCGATATAAGCGGGCAGTACTCGCAGGCGCAGAATTATATATATATATGTGTGTGTGTGTGTGTAAGCATTTATGTACACTTACGAATGAAGATATAAATAAAAATGGATTTTAAAAGTAAAAAGTAAGTGGATAACTCCATCAGTTGTTAGCATATGCCTTAGTTCGTTTTCAGTGTTGACTATTTGATTATAGTGTTGAAAATTCGTGATTTTGGCTTTAAAAATCATCTCGTCAACAGAAGTTTTATCTTAAATAAAGTTAAACTATTTGTTGAAAATGAGTACTTTTGTAAAAAATGTAACTATTTGGTTGAAAATTACTTTTTTTAGTTACAAATTAAGTTTGTAATTAAAAGTGCAAAAAATCTGTTGTTTTTTTAATGCCACTATCTTGGCAGGGAACTTAACGATTTTATAAAAAAATTAAACTCTTTAACATTTTTAATATTTTGTAAAAAATTAATCAATTAACTTTTTTATGAGAAAGCATATTTTTGGTTTGAAAATTTAATTAAATATTTCATTGATAATTCATGTTTTAGGTCCAAAATTGAGCTACTTTATTGGAAATTGAACTACTCTGTCAAAAATTCATTTCTTTTTAAATTAAACTTTTTGGTTGGAAATTTTGCTTTTTCCTAAATATTTTTTTTTTTAGTTAAAGAATCAAGTCGTTTGAAAAAATTCGTCTACTTTTTATTCAGATTTTCTAAATTTTGAGTACATATACACCACTTGAATACAATTGATGTTTGAACCCAAACTGGGAGTTTTCCTTCAAGTTTAAATTATTATATGCATTAGAGACCGAATGGACAAAATTAAAAAACATATTTTTTGACTACGGAGAAAAATCCAACAGAAATGGTTCACTCGTCCCTGACTGTCTACGTTCCCAGAGTACCGATTTACAAGCAAGGCCAGTGCGAGGCAACCACCGAAACTGCTGCTATATGGGATCCCTTGTGTACTTCTTTATGCTCTTCTGAAGGTAAATTCTGATTGATATTGTAAACATCATTGCTGCTGACAGTTTTCTGCAAGTCCGACAATTTCATTAGGCTTCAATATTTTAGAAAAACTTGTCTTTTTTAATGACTGTTTACGAAGCTACTAAAGAGAGATTGTTCGGTCAGAATAACAAATTCTGAAAAAGTTTTCTATGGTTTCATCATTTCCGACATGCAGGTGAACTCGAAGAAAAGCAGCTAGCTAGCTGTCTCGTGAAAGGTATAAACGTCAATGTATCCTTAATACAGTTAAATTCTTTCATAGCTCCGAATTTGGGGCTGACCTTCAGTGTGAACTAATTCATTGTAGCCCGCTCCGCTTTTGTTTGTTCACGCTTGACTGCTCGCCTGAGTTACAACCGCCGACTACGCGACCCCGCGCAGTTCCTGTTATACTAACCAAGGGTGCGGCTTCAATTCTCGGATAGCTATAGAAGGGAGGGCTATTGAAGTGTTTCAATGTAATTGGAATGTATTAGACGATTTTATCGAGATGAGAAGAATCATCAAATAGTAGGCATTAGGCATTACGCATTACCCGAAAATTTTCTCTCTAGTCTCTACCGGATTTTAATTGCTCGCGTAAGAGTCCAAACATTGTAATACTATCTTCGGATAAGTGGAGTACTATGCTCATTAAGGGGCATGCTCTTCGTGACCACGTGACCAAACTAGTCCCTGGATATGGGCATTTTTTTGGTGTTCAGTGTGTCCACACGGATTGAGATATTGTGTTTAAAATTTGACAGATTAAATAAAAAGCACTAAAGAACGTTTGTATACAACAATATGTTTATAGTTCTAAAGAAAGTTTATTTATAAATCGATGGAATAGGATATTACCATTCAAGTTATAGCACTTTGCAGATAATATTTGGTTTTATGTATTTCGGATTTTTTGTTTCGCGTATATTGAGCACTGACACCAATTTTTGACTAAATGGTCTAAACCTTTAAAAAATTAATGTAAGCAATAAAATTTGCACATTCGTTGCAAATCAACAAATAAGTATCTGAATACACGTAACCTATCATTATTTTTGGAACATTTTTAGCAATTTCTAGCGGAGAGAAAAGAAACTTTAAACCTCGATAAAGTCGAGATCACATGATTAAGTTCAGTCATAAAATTTTGGTGTGGAGAATGAAATGATCATCATTTTTTTTTTGTCCTCACTACGTCCACGCGGATTGAGATATCGTGTTCAGGATTTAGGAAGTTATACCGAAAAGACTAAGGAACGTTTGTATATATCAAAATGTTTATAATTACGAAGAAAGTTTTCTAGTGAAATACTATAGGAATAGGAAAAAAAAACTTTTAACGTCGATAAAGTAGATGCCTCGATTTAAAAAAATCGAAGAACATCTTAGAATGTAATACTCAAAAATCCGTCTAAGTCCCATCTTGAGAAATGTTCATATCTTCAGAAAATAATTAAAATTTTCTAATCGTTATATATTCTTGTGGATTTTTTGTACTGTTGTGAAACAATTCTAAGTTAAATCACACCAATAATAAGAACATTTCGCCCGGGGGCGAAAGACAAGGCGAGCCCGACGCTGAGCCCCGCCGGTTGGATCACTATCAACAATAGTTATCAGCTGATCGATTCAACGTCAAAAATAAAACGTCAACAATTATGGAAGTTGGTTGGAAACCTCAGAAGAGTAAATTTGATCACATTTCTGGTGTTGCTATGTTTCAATTTGAAATTTATCTTTTATTTTTAGGACCAAAAAAATGAAAATCATTCTACACAAAAATTTCTTGGACAAACTTACTATCGGCGAGAAAACTATAGGCATCTGCCTTTGAAGCTTAGCAAATCAGTAAAAAAAATGCTAGCGCAACAAAAAAACAGTCATACAAAAGCTGAAAGTGTTCTACGTAAATGAGCTTGAAGACGTTTATGTAAACAAAATTTTGTGCTTAGCAAACTCAGAAATGTAAAAAAAGTCAGGATTTTCGGGTACATTTAAGAACAGTCAGAGTATTATTTCTTATACAGGAGGCGATGGGAAAAATTTGAAAGAATGCATGAGTTTGAGGAAAACTGTTGTGAACCAGATGCAGTTGAGAAATTAAAAAAAAATTGTTGCTTAAAAGTAAAAAAATGTGCAACTATATTATCTTCAGTTCTAATACAGATATTAAAGGTACCATCCAAGCATTCAGAACCAGGGGTCGAAGAATGGCAACAGCGGTCGGCAGTAAAAAAAACGCCCCCCCCCCCGCTTTCTGTCACTTGTTTTCCAACAAAAAAAATGTCTAAAAATGCCTATCCATTACAGTCTGCAGTTTGAATCGCTTTAATATCTGTATTAGAACTGAAGATAATATAGTAGCACATTTTTGTACGTTTAAGCAACAATTTTTATTATTTTTTAAATTTTTCAACTGTAACCGGTTCACAACAGTTTTAAAAGACTGTTTTTTTTTTTTGTCACTCTAGCATTTTTTTTTTTTTGAATGAATTGTTAAGCTTCAAAGGCAGATACCTATAGTTTTCTCGCCGATAGTAGTTACGTGATCTCGACTTTATCGTCGTTCAAAGTTTCTTTTTTTCTCCGCTAGAAATCGCTAAAAATGTTCCAAAAATAATGATAGGTTACGTGTCTGCAGATACTTATTTGTTGATTCGCAAAAAATGTGCAAATTTTATTGCTCATACTAATTTTTTCTAAGGTTTAGACGATTTAGTCCAAAATTTTTCATCGATTTATAAATAAACTTTCTTTAAAACTATAAATATGTTGATGTATACAAACGTTCTTTAGTGCTTTTTATTGAAATCTGCCAAATTTTAAACACGATATCTCAATCCGTGTAGACACAGTGAACACCAAAAAAAATGCTCATAACCGGGGACAAGTTTGGTCACGTGGTCACGAAGAGCATGCCCTTAAGAAACTTTTGATTGGAAAATTCTGTAACCAATATTATTTTAGGGTGCTTGGATCACGATGTTAAGAACATGAGAAGGTTACCGACGACATATTATTGTCTCGAATGTACAAAGATGTTGTTCAACATCGAAGCTAGAATCATCAATGAGAGAGAGAGAGATCTCTTTAAGGGCGTTTAGTTCAGATTTAGAAGATGCAGTGATCGACCGTCTGGACGAAAATAGAACGCCATTGTTGCTATCCCCCAACCTCAGAATCGTGGTTGGCGTCGGCCGAATGAATTCTGCGAACAGGGGGTAAACTTCCCTCATGTCTCTGCCAATAAGAGTGTGCCTGGTTCGCCACGACTCACGGGATTATACGAATAACAAGATAATGAATCGAAAATTGTATTTATTGACAAATAAGGACG
>NC_046664.1:109168066-109192499 GCF_010883055.1 Belonocnema kinseyi | reverse complement strand
CCCTGATTCGCAACTTCCAGATTTGGCATTGGCAAATCTCCTCATTAGTAGATTATTCTGCAATTAATAAATCAAATTAAAAGCAAAAGGTACAGTACAAATCCAATTATCAAGGGAAGTACAAAATTAAACACTCAAAAGTGTGAATGAACTCTGAGCTTCTTGAAATTTAATGCGAGAGAGTAATCAGACCCATTAGACCAAATTTAGACACGCAAATAAGACGCTTTATCATCCTAGTTTCAGGATCGATTTCATTAGTCGACTTTTTAAGCTTCCCATTTCTTTCTTCTGAGTTCCCTGAACTCTTTCTGCGCAGATAATGATCTCGACAAAAATATCATGAACGCATAATCAACAATGAAACTGAGGTGAAGTACACAGGAATACAAATTTGTTATTTTTCTTTAACTTCAAAAACTTTTCCTTGAAAAGATATTGTGTTACAGCATCCTTAACTACTTAGATTGTTGCTACAGAAAATTGTATTCTGAGTTTTAGAATTCTAATTAATTTTACTGTTGTATAAAGGTGTTAAATCAATTTGAAATCTAACAGGCTCTTTTAGCAGTTTGTAGACTTAATAGGGTACGTACTCTTAAATGTCAAACAAGTTTGCGTCTCACTAAAATAAAATCGGGCGTCTGACCACTACTGCACTGAACAGGCGGCAATCGATTCCCGGCCGAAAGAATCGAGAAGCGAAAGGACTTTCCTCCGTTCTAACTTACGGCACGATGCGTTAAAAACTACTAACTGTTTATCCAGTTGAAAATTATCCTACACATGAAGCGTGATTTAATATAAAAATATCTTAGAGGTGATTCTTGATTGAAGCATTTAAGTTTTCCTTATTATGATAAGATGTGTAAATTCGTCCCAAGCCAATAACTCCCAATAAAAAGAATGCAGGAAGAAAAAATCTCTAAATTGTTTTAAAGTACGTTAAAATAGTAGACTAAAGATCGAGGGAGAAAGGACTTTCGAGAGGAATATGGCTCAGGAGGATGTACAAAAGGAGAAAGGATTCTACGATCGTCGCAGCAACGTGAGCCGAGAAGCTACTTGCAACACCTAGCCTAGAATCAAGATCATTTGAAACCTAGCACACAAATTCCAGTTAATTATAGAAATTACATTGATTTTCGTAGATATTTAATTGTCAATAGAAATTTATATTGTCACCAAGTATTTGTGATTGTAATAAGAAGGAACCAAAAAGTTTGCTTGTTAATTTAATGTCGAATTAACCAGGAGTACACAAAAAGCATAGATAAAATTTCCGCGGCTGGATTGCTCATTTTTCCACCAATATTAATTTTTTGGTTTCCCTTATAGGAGTCAATAGATGTTCCAACTGCATTATATACGTTATCTTCATTTCACAAACTAAAGAGAAAATAAAAAGTAAGTTAAAATTTCAATTATTAATAAATTATTACGATTATTACTATACGACGAAAGAAATATTATCAACAGTTCGAAAGAGGCACGAGATTAATGCACTAATTACGACATGATCATAATTCCAGAAAAATGTTTTGCAATTAATTTAAAATTCAATGTTTTGCACGACTCGAGTATTTCCTATGGAACAATTTCCGTATTTGAATTCTTCGAAGAGTGAAAATTGACAAACACAGTTGATGAGCGAAAAACAGAAAATAAATGGAATGAAATTCATCGAGGATTGAATAATTAAAACTGAGACGGATGATTGATGACCGCCAGTAGTAACAAGCAGAACGTGCTAAATCCAATTCAAGATAAATGTTACTGAAGTTGAAATTGAATTGTCGGCTTCACTTTACAAATTTATTTTTGAGCCTTAAGGAAACAATGCAGTCGACTCTATTAAAATGTAATAAAAAATTAGAAATAAATCACGGAAAATCTAGGATGGGTAAATGACAAGAAACACTTACTATATTGAGCTCTAATTGTATAAGGATATTAAAAAAAAATTGTGCGAGGAATAGGGCTCTACTTTAGTTGACTACGACCCTGGGTTTGGCATTCACATCTGTGCGTCGATATTCTAAAGCCACCTGCTCGCAAGGTTGCATTATCTCCTTTGGACCGAAATTCTCGGGGTGGGTTCTAGAAACTTTTTCGCCTTTTAGACACACTTTCCAAACTTTACACGCGTTGGCAATCAAAGAGACCTGACTGCAGCTTGAAGTTATGAAATCGCTGTAGTCGTCGAAAGAGAAATCAAAGCAGCATTGGGTGAAACCTGCAATTGCGTTCCAATGTTTCGCGTACGATCAAAATGTCGAAAGTAGCCACAGAGCCAAGAGAAACAAAACGAAGCGCCAAGAAAAGACTTCTGAGTTTCTTCCGAAAAATATTTATAATCTGAACTAATAAATTCTGCCTACATTTAATCTACTTCACATGAAAAATCATCAAGCAGCTATACATACATATAAAATTGATCGAAACTTGGACATTACAGAACTATTTCTTGGAAAAATGGTAAAATTTTCGGACAACTTTTCCTGTAGGATGGCTATGTAACACGAACAAAGAAAAGGTACATTGAATAGTCTAGATTCTAGAAATAGACATCTCAAAAGAAAACAAGATTCGGGTAACGAGGCAGATTTAAAAAGGGGATGCGACTAATAATTGAGATAATGGGAAATAATGACCAGGAACCTTGTTCTGACTTGAGGTACGCCATAAAAGCATGAACTTCTTGAACGCTCGATGTATCACAGAAATTCATCTCCCTTAATTGTTTCGTTTATGACTACGACAGCCTGAACACGTTTATGTGATCCAAGATCCGTTTGTCCATACAAAAGACCTTACCAAATAAAGGGGATATCAATTACGATAAGAGGTCCATTATGCTACCAGCGCATAATTATTCTATTATAATCCAAGATTACTATTTATCACAGTTCAGCAGCTATCGCGGATTATCAGTTACTGCACATGCATGTTTTTAATCGCGATGCAAATTAGAAAAGCAAGATGTTACTCGTGAAATATTAAATGAATAACTTTTATACAATACGAATAGAGTAATGGAAATATGTAAAACATCTGTAACATGTGAACAGTGAACACCACAAGGCTTGATTAGTACGGAAAGGGGTCCACGTACGCAGAACGTAAGTAGACCTCCGATCCAGTGAGAGTTTCATCAACGTTACTTTCATTGCATTAGCCTCGCCGATCCCGAAGCCAATGTAGGTATCCAAGATGCACCTAACCTCCAATTATCTTACGCGAAACATACGTTTTTTCTCGTGATATGCCTTGCATAAGCCCTCTGATCTATCGGATCGATCTCGGTCGATCATAGATCGGGTTCAACGCGTCACAATGTCGTAATACAAGCATAACGGAAAAATGAAAAGATTATACTCAAAAGTTTTCCCACTGAGTCTCATTTGAGGAAGACGGATTAATCTTTAATTATGCAGGTGAATTATGGTAGATTTAATTTATGATTTACGGTACGCGATTTATGAAAGTGACATTTACGTACTGAGATGTCTTCCGCGTTGATCCGACAATTTTTTATGCGCTGCATAAATTCCTAAGGCTCCTACCAAGCTTTCTTTTTCATTTATAGAAGTACGCACGCAACCTGCATCGCGAGCTCGTTTTAAGAAGATTACAAAACGACCGATTATAAATTGCATTTAAAATACCGAGCATGGTCCGCTAATGCTTTACACACTTTACACTCGAGGGGGAAATTCAGTGTATGCCTTAACAGCACGGAACGTTCCGGGAAATTTCGTGGAACGCTTCGCGGAAATCTTCGAAACGTTCTTAGAACGTGTACAATATCTACCGCTTGGGAATGGTCCAATGGGACCTGAGGAAAACCTATTCTGGTTATTTTTGACAATTACCTCGTAAGCCGTAAGAGACATGTAAGAATGGATGAGTTTTTTATTTTAGAGCACCGCGCATACTACACTACAATATGATATCCATATTATAAACTGACATCGATTTTGAGCTATCACTTACGGTTTACGCGATATTTATTGATAATAATGACAATAACGGTCATTTCTGTTTAGAATTTACCCAAGCGGCGAATATTTTACAGGTTACTGGAACGTTCTGAAGGTTCCCGCGGAATGTTCCAAGAAAGTTCTGTTCTCTTAAGATGAGCTTACAATGTAATTCCATCTTCTGATATTAAGAGTTATTAACGTTATGATAACCTTTACCTAGTATTTTATTACGAATGTTACCTAATTCCAACAATCGTAAAAGCTTCCAGGAATAAAGCCATTCAGCTAAACAGTGAAGGAGGGTCATAAATCTTGACACGAAAATATTGGAAGTTATTTGGAAAAACAATTCCCGCTAATCCTATCGACTTATCTTTGGGATAAATAAACGTGAGACAATACCGAGACGAGACCGCTGGAAGACGGCGTCAGCCTTACGCCATGACGCCACTATCGATTTGCACGAATGCTGCCGCGTTTTAACAGTAGCGGCAACAGATGTGCGTGGGTCACTCCCATTGCTAATTACATTGTTAAAAAATTGCGGAGTAAAAGACCAGCTGAGTTGAGAGTACGCAGTGTATAAAATTGTCGACTCAGTATCGCAAAAATTGTACTCTGCGGATTTCACTTCGAAGTTACGTACAGTGAGCAAAATGATCTGAAATATTTCGGATACTAAAGTTCGAGAGTTCCGCTTTTTTAAATAGTATATATAGATGATAGTTTTAAAGGTCACTTTCAATGGAAAGGATATACAAGCTAAACAAGAAAATACGACCAATTTCATTTAATGTTAACGAACTCCTCCTTTATCACGCGAATTTGCTGTGAGAAAACACATTACTAAAAATCATGCGATCTAAATCAATCCGATTTCAAATTGATGAAACACTATGTTCTTAAGAATTAAAAATTGTTGATATCGAAAATGCTATCAGATACTGAACGGCTCCTCGAGCTTTTTGCGCAGTGATGAATCAAAATACTATCAATTTTTGTCATAATAACTAAATGGAGACCGATGTTATGTTTATATGGAAACATGCCCCCCCCACCCAACGGAGTGGGGACCGATAACTACGCCTGGTAAGAAACTCGACTACTCCAATTCTAAGGCCCAGGAACTAAAGTTCATCAGAAAAAAGTCAACGACGACATGAAAAAGCATGCATTTGTGTAATCTCAAGTAATACTTGCATGCGAAATTTCCAGTGCTGAAATTGAACAAGGAGAGAAATTGGAATTAGCAACAGAGCAAAAAAGACTTTGATGACCGACTAAAGACGGGAGTGAGGGCACTTAACGACAGTACAAAGCAGACAGACGCACTGCTCTCATAATCTCTCCTTCTCTTTCTCGTCTCGACATAGAACCTTTCACTCTGCTCTCTCGAGATGGCGAATACTCCCTTCCAATACTATATTTTGTAACATGCGTCTCGACTCTAGTGCATTCAATTTTGTGAAACAAATACCGTAACGAGTCACGTCAAGGGATGACATTTTCATCGACAGGTCTCTTAGAACCACTACCCACATTTACGCGACATTTTCGTCATCTATTGGACAAATCGATGTCTGTAGCAAAACGCGGAAACCAGCTTTGACATTCGTACACCATCGGGATATAGTATATATTGAAAGGGGGATTACTAAATACTGGTATACTGATTGCTTTCAGCGATCAACCTTATCTGATCATTGTAACGACAATTCTAATATGATAAACCATTACATTTGAGATTAATAATAATAATAATAATAATAATAATAATAATAATAATAAGCTTATTGTTTTAATAATAAATAATCTCAATCAAATAACATTGATCTAAAGAAAGTTAACTTTATGTAATCAAAGTTGTCACCAAGACAGCCTACAGTTACGTATATCTGCGTACTCAGAATTTCGGCTGCCATTCTAATGCGAAGCTTTCGTGACTTTTACTCTTTACGTGACCCTCTTCTAGTAACACATGTGATTGGTCATTGATTATAGTAAACAAAAATAGCTAAAAATATTCTACACTGTAAAAGTTAAAAAATGCATTTGGGCAGCGAACTAATCATCCCGCGGGGAGATCTGAGTGAAATATGCAACATGTTTTGTATCGAGAGGGTTTTTGGGCGATAAAATCTGTATAATTTTCCCGTTAAAAAGTCGCTTTATTGTTTTGTTACTTCATTTCGAGGTGCCTTATGGTGCTGGCATTTATGAAGCTGGTGCTTCCACATGCAAGATTGTACAAACGAGACTGAAATTTTAAGAGTTTCACAAGATTCTGCTTGAGCTGAAACAGGACGAGAAACGAAAGCCTATCTTATTCTATAATGCGATCTCGAAATTGTTAAAACTTATCAAATAAAATATGTGGAAGACTAAATTGTACAAACTCGTGTAGAAAATTATCGGTGAACTATTCGGGTCCAGGATAGATATTATCCTGACACCTGGTGTGGCGCTGTCAAGGCGGTCTATTATGGTGCTGAGTATAAGTCAAACGTTTTTGTATGGTCAAACGGTAGTCTGAACATGCTAATCTAGCGTTAGTCAGAAGGTCTTGTGAAAATCTGTATCAGACCCGCCCACCGATAGGAAATTTCGACAAAATTTCTCAATTGCCAGATGGAATTTTAACACTACCCAGACTGGACCTGAGAAGAGGAAAGTGGTGGCGGAATTCGAACATGTGACGATACAGTCGATCTCCCCTCTCTAGACAGGCCTGGTCAAAATGATAAGAAAAAAAATATATTTTTTAAGATTTTTATACTTTTAAACACCCTGAATATTTTTGAAATTTGCAAAAAAATATTTGGGTTTGATCATTATAATTTTTTTGATCATGAGCGACTAGCGATCACCCGATTTGGGTTAGAAAAAACCGTCTAGATTACATGGCCTATACAATGCCCTAACTGACACAGTACCACAACATGCTATCTAAAGCCACGTTGCCAAATTACAATCATGAAAATAAAAAATAAATAAATAAGATAGCCAATAATCATCTTGCAGAGACTGAAAGTACTACCTCCACGCAATTTGCCAAAAACTTGACCGACAAAGCTTTATCTTAAAATAATGCAATGATTTATTACACGGTAGTTTTGGCATTCCCGAAGTTAATTTCTGCAATTACTCTTTCCCCGAACAGATAATAAAAAGTTGTATTTTATTAGCATTAAACGGTTTCAAATACAAACTACCCAATTTTGAAACACCAATTCTCTAAAGTTGGTAATGTAGCTTAGATATTGCTGGGATATTCTTGGCTTCGCCTCGTCGGTGCGTACAGTAAATTCACACACACGACTTAATAATGTGGAATAAATTACACGTCCTACCGTTATTCGACTATTTAATCCGACATGGTTTCTCCGACCAATTGGAGGTCTCAAAATACTGGAATATCATCCTAATTTATTATATGGACGACAAAGTGACCCAAAGACTGTCAACTTGAATCTAAGTCATGTGGAATTATGAATACTGTGTAAGATGATATTTATTTAAAGATATAAATTATAAATTACAGATAATAAAAAGGACTAAAAAGCATTGTCTTCTTTTTACTAAATCAGCATAATTTTAAAGATTCTCGCAATGTGAGAAGAACTTTAGGTGAAATCGAGACCGCTATGTTGTAACGTGGCAACGCTGTCACGATTAATATTGCCTTCGACGTTAAAACTGTTCTGCGCTTTTTCGAAAACCGGCTTCACCCGTTGTTCAAAGACTGAAACTGGGTTCTGTGTATGATTATTTTAATGCAAACGAATCACCGACAAGTCAAATAGGAATTTAAATAGTCTTCTTAAAAGTAGATTGGTCGTACTCTAATACACATGCAGAATATACAGCAGCAAATGATCCTTAAGGCCATGTGACGAGCGGGTCACATGACCAGATTCCTACCTTATCGACACTTTCTTTATTTCCTAACTAATTTTTTTCACACAAAGCTACATATCGAGTTTAAAATTTGTGATAAGAAATAAGAAACACTAAGGGGCCATTCACAAAATACGTGATATATTCTTCAGGAACTTCCGAGCCCCCCCCCCTGCGAGATACTTTTTCCATCAGTTTTAACATGGAGAATGATATTTCAGTAGACCCCCCTCCACCCCTAAACGTATCATGTATTTTGTGAATGACCCCTAAGAAAGGAATAAGTAAATTCAAAAAGTGACTGTAAGGTAGGAATCTAGTCACGTGACCCACTCATCACATGAACTTAAAATCGACAAAATGCAGGTCTTTGCTTCTAATTTTAAACAAGTATTTTCCTAACCGATTTGTGTTTAAACACCCAGAAAAAATTTCTTCCTTCCAAAAAAATCGTTTTGTTGACCGCATTTGATTGATTTCACAAAAACATTTTTTTGATTCAACTACATTTTTTGGTTGGATCTACTAAATCTATCGAATCCAAAAACAGAATGAATTGGAATTAAGTGATAACGTCTTGAATCTGCCTGATAGCTTGAGATTACGTGTTAAGTTTATGATAAAACCACAGAATGATTTCTTGAATGAAATAAACTACGGATCCTCTAAAATTTACATTGCAAATTGCTTGCCGTTGAATTGTCTTGTAATATTATTTAGTAATTAAATAAAATACTAAATAATTCACATAAGGTGACGCCAATCCATGGTGAGCCATTTAGAATGTAAATTCTGATGGGTTCTTTATGGTTCGATGAACTACAAGCTTTGGTTAAATCGACCAAAATCTTTTCTTAGGTGAGCAAAAACACTTATTTTAAGTAAATAAAATATTCCCTTGGATTGAGAAAAATATTTGCTTGGATTAACCAACAGTTTTACTCGAATCAGCCAAAATATTTGATTGGATCACCCAAAAGATATGGTATAATCAACACAATTTTACTAACCAAAACATTTTCTTGGGTGAACCAAATATTTTTGTGTCCATATTATAATAAACCACACTCTAGGCCTAGGGTTGATTTAACCAAAATTGTGTTCATTCAATCAAACCTATTTCAGAGTGGTAAAAGCTTCAGTATCTATTACTTCAATTTTACAAGAATATTGAAACAAACCTGATACCCAACAAGCAATTAACTAACTAATAAAATGTATGACTTTGTTATTAAATGCTTCGGCGCTCAGTGTCTGTTACTTTAGTTTAGGAAGAAAGTACACAAAAAATGTAAATGTTTAAGAAAAATGTTGCAGACCAATATTATATTGTACGAAAGGTACATTTTTAAAAGAACGTGCAAGAGATATACGAGGCGAGATAAACACTTACACAAATGAAACCGCAGAATAGTGTGAATCCTCATTTTTATTGAAATTATTAACGAAAGATTTTTCGCAGATATAGAAATATCCCTTAAATATAAAGGGACTCGTACATTTAGAATACAACCGTTTCGACTACACGAGGACGTCTGGCCTTCCACGGTTCGTGGAACTTCCGTTACACATGCAGCCGATTTTCATTTCTATATTCTTAGGCCTAAGCCATAAGGCGCCTGCTAGAGGCATATCTCCTCCTGGCCTCTAAGAGGTTTATCAATTCTTTATATAATATAATTTTAGAATTCAGTTTAAAATCGGATACCCTTGACAAAATCTATTTCTATTATGCAAGCTTATACATGAGTGATTTGACAAGAGGCAGTTCCATATTCAGACTTCGCTGAACTATTCCTTGGTGGTGTATTGATAATTTAATGCCTCTGTTCATTTGCGAATGCGTCTTTCAATTTATTCTGGCATCGACATTTATCGGGAGCGATTATCTTTGCTGCGGCTCGCAGCAATAACAACTATCGTGCGACGGCAATACGATTGAAGTAGAGTGTTGCGAATTCCACTATAATTCATGCACCTGAAAATGCGTTTACTTAATTCGGTAGGCGTTTCCGCGAGCGGGGATTTTTATTAGTTGGGTGCATTTGCACTTTTAACTCGAAAGGTGATAGCAACTTTGTAACAATCGCAAGAGGTGTTACGCAAAAATCTATGGTTGAGTTCAGGCAACAAAGAGAAAATCGGAATTTCATAATAAATTCTTTGGAACCGTATTTATAAGCGCAGAAAATAAAGACCACAGTGCAGTAATTAGTCTTATAAACTAGTTTCGAAGAAATTTTTCAGGCGTATCGAATACACAGCACGTGGGTGCTTCGAAAGCCGGAAACGTCGGCAGCGCTTCTGAAGAGACAGATCGTTACTGACACCGATATAATTTATCACTATAACTTAGATGTGTACCCAACTCTATTCGTAAATGCATGTGCATTTCATGAAGTATTTCCCTAAAATTACTACATTGCGGAAATGTAACTTTTGTCGCATTCCTGATCTTTCGAATTATTCAAAACGACATTAAAGAAGGAATTTATTTCCAGCCTCGAGAGGGAGTTGGAGTCTACAATATATCTGAGATGGAATAGACAACCAATTGTAAAATTTAGAAAACTATTGATTATGCTCAATGAGTGTTCAAGTTCTACTACATACTTTTGTAGAATAATTTCATCACATGCAACTTCGTCTCGGACAAGAGGGATGTTATGGCGGATTGCCATCAGAAGAACCATATACCGAGGCTTTAAAGATTTTAACATTTTAGCAGTTTTAGATAATCAAGTATACTAAACACATATGTAGATATCGATATAAGTACATAAATATTAGATACTGTATTGAATTTAAGTTTTTTATCAAAGTTACAATGAAAAAAATGTTTTTTGTAAGGCACGCACTAAATATTTGCTTTTTGAGGCATGTATTGCCTGCGGGAAGTGATTAATTAAAAAAGCGTGGTAAAAAGCAGTAATAAAAAGACTTTGTCTAGCTGCTGCGCTCGCGCTCGTTCAGCACAAGATTACTTTTTCCAGCTGCTGCGTGTGCGGAGTTCGAACTTACGTTTTCTTACTGTTGCACTTATGCGTTTCGATCAGAATTACTTTCTATGACTGTCGAACTCATAACCTCACTTTATTCTGATGAATATATCTTCCAAAAAGCTTTAGATACATAAGATTTCTGGAACTTTAAAATTTCAAGAATTTTTGTTAATTTCTCCAAAAATTACCATAAATATCCGAAAAATTTGCTTTTATTGTTTCTCAAATCGAAAATGTCATACATTTGTTACAAAAAATGTCGTTAGCCACAGGTGCTGAAAGCAGGGAGTGAAAGTTTACAGTACTTGCCATTGACTCATCTCCGGCTCGCCTCTAAATCGCCTAAAACTCCCCTTCGATTCGTAACTAGCTCATACAGTAGAGTCGAATGTAAACTCGTGTGGAACTGTCTACTCACCGCACAATATACTATTTGTTCAAACCAATGACATTATTTCTTCGATAATCGATGTATGATAAAAAAAAGGTTTCTTTGATTGATCCAAAGCGCAAAGTTTTTGTTTACTGTTTGAGCAAGACCGCTTTGCGCTTTCACCGTTTTTCACAGAAATTTTCCACTGAGAATAAAAAAAAAACTACATTCTCAATGACTATACTATTAAATCAATGAACCTTGCTCGAAAGCAGATATTTTATTGATTCAAATGGATATTATACTATAGATTTTATAGCATTACTATTGTGTAGCTGAAGTTCCGAACGTTCAAATGAACGAAATACTTTTCCCCATTTTCATTTTATCCATATATATTGTTCCAACTGAATTTTAAAATATGCATTATAATTCTGTTTCAATAATGAATGAATTCCAATATAAATGAACAAACATTTTAGTCCTTTTTATAGTTTACATAATTATCAGTAAAAAATGTCGTTCATTTGAACGTTCGGAACTTCAGGTACATATTACTATTCAGTTGAATAGTGATGCTATACACTTTGTAGTGTAGTATATACATTTCAATCAATAAAATATCTGCTTCGGAACGAGGTTTATTGACCTAATAGTATATTTTTTTAGAACGAAGTACTTTTTTCTCAGTGTTGTATCTCCACTTTGAGAACTGTATTTATTGTTTAAATCAAACAAATTGTAATAAACAAATTACTTGTAACAACCAATCAGGGAGATATTTTTCACACAATAAAATGAAATACATTTTTTGTTAATTGAAGCAAAGAATTGATTCCCTTCAATTATATGATATAAAACAAATTTTCTTGTTCCTCACTTTAAGTTTGCACTGCGGTTTCATTATCGCTTTCTCATGTACCTCAAGTTTTGAACGTTCAAACAAACGAAGTATTTTTCCCAATTCTACTGTATCCATAAATATTGTTCTAACTATAATTTTAAATAATACATTTTAAGACTCTTTCAATAATCTATTTTCTGGAATATAAATAAACAAACACTATAGCATTATTTATAGTTTACCAAAGGATGATGAACGATCAGAACTTCAAGCACATAGCTTTATCTAAATTATGAATTAAAGGTAGGTCAATTAATGTTGTATCAAAGTTGCAGAATTTTATAATTATGCGTGTGAACTAACGCGTTTTTCTGTAGTGAACTGCAGAAATTATTCAAAATTGCATAGAAAAGGGATTTAAATACTTTAAATTATGTTATAAACTGGATGCACACACTACACGAATAAGTGAATGTATTCTACTACATTGACAATTTGTCATCACAACCAGATCATCTCTTAAATTGTAGTATCTGCTGCTATTTTTAAGCGATTGTCTTTATGTTCAGATACAGAACTGAAAGATTAGTTGCAATAACGGTTTCTTTGGATTTTTAAAATCTCCTTATTTTAGCAAATAACTTCATGAAGAAGAAATGGAAGAAAAATGGCTAAAAATAAGCTAAAAAGCTAAACTGTTATCCCTACACATCGGGAAGAGTCAGAGTCATGAAGGATTTCCATTCATTTTTTTTTTTCTTTTTCCACATCGTCAGTAAACTCATCTAACCGTGGTAATTATTGGCTTGGAATTGCAGATTAGATCGGCGAAAACAAAAACGAAAAGAATCTAATGACTGCATGACCATGGGGTGACGCCCGGGATGCAGGAAACCCGCATGCCACGTCATCCAGGAAGGAAAGTATAGAGAAAGGTAAGAGAGGGCTCGAAGAACTCAAACTTTACACGGCCATTTCCATCACCATCTCTCAGTTATCTTTGCTTGCATCAACATACTTATCTTTCTTATGATATTTTTTTCATTCGATACAACACGAAGGGAAAGGGATTGATGTTCTACTAGGACTTCTCTTTATTGAGAATAAAAATAATTAAATTTGCGAAACCTAAATCAAAATCGGAGTTTGTTCCCTGCACAGAGAAAGCACAGGATTTTCTTATCTGAAAATTGGATGAAAAAGCTGCCGACAGTTGTCAACTATGTTAAGAGTTGTGAATGCGGTTGCAATATTGTAAATGCAGTAGTCAACTGTTTGCAGAGTGTTTATTCAGTTTTGTAACAACAAAGCCTAAGGTACTTCTGCTTATGCTTAGTGGGATAGCAATATGCCTCTAAATGTTTCTTGTTTCCAATGTTTTGGAAAAAAGGTTCCAGAATTATCGACTTTGATGAAGCGAACAAAGGGAGGATCGAACTGAACGGCACGCTCGAGTCATGCGAGTCTTCTTTGTGTCAGTGAAGAGAATGAATCAGTGACAAGGACACGATCGCCAGGAATTCTCTGTTTCGATGCGAGTAGTTGCTTCTTTGGTACTGCGTGAGTAAGTTACACATAAGCACTGCATAACCGGCATAACTTCTAGCGTGTTTCCAGGTTAAATTTAAAAGAGTGCCACTAACATGCCACATGCACCTGGTCCCCTGGAGTATGGTTGATCAAAAAGATTAAACTTTATCCCATCTGTTTTCATTCTTAAATATCGACAATATAATTCACAAATTCTAAGGTTTGAAAACCCAGAAGTAACCTTTTTTTTTTAAAGCAAAAATATTAATTCCAACGACATTTGCAGTATTTGTTATATGTATGAATGAATACTTTTGAATTCAATACTGCATGGGACTAAATGTGATTCAAACTTGAGAGTTTCTATATTTGTTCAAGAAAATTACCGAAAAAAAACAACAAAAAACCTCGTACTTCATCCGTTTTATTTAAAACTTACTATACATATTTTTAGATGCAAACCGAAGCTCTTTAAACAGGTGAAGTTGTACATTCAAGAACTAATTTTTGTTTCAGAGTCTACTTTTCTAATTTCATTTCTTCAACTTTCTATGAAAATTTTCTGGATGTAAATTGCGAATTATGTACATTAAAAAATTCAAGTTCTTTCTCGAGATTGTGATTTTCTATTTCTCTATTAAGCTGGGTTTAAGGATCAGTTTAAACGACGAGATATACTGGATGCTTAAAACGCACGAACGCACAATCCACGTACGTGAAAACTCGAACTTGCACGCATGCCCCTGCATATTTTAGAGTACATACGTAAGCGATCGTTAGGTTTACAGCCAAATGGTCGGTTATCGAAAGTGAGTCGTGAATAACGACGGTGCGACTCGTAACTGTGCGGCCTTGGGAGGGAAAAGTTTCAATTGAAATCGACGGCTTATAAGAATATATTTCATGTTGAGTAAAACATACTCGACGAAATCCACTTGGAGAACAAGACTTTGTAGGTTTCTGTGACTTTCAACCAAGAATCCAGCCCAAAATGTGATATTTTCATTGCAAAGAGTAGCGAAAGAATATATTAGAGACAAAGAAAAAATTCTGATTAAGGTTGTTGGTTAGTTTAACTAAATCACTTGTTTAAATTACTTAAACTATTTAAAGCTCCCGTTAACATTAAATATGTTTTTTTTTTTATAAATCAATGATAGATTTTGTACAGGTGAAATAAATCTTTTTTTAAAAGTTAACCACAAAGTTAAGCATTCTTTATCAAAATGATTTATAAGCTCGATAAACTGTTTCTTTGTTAATTACACTTATCGTTATATACGTAAAAGCAGGAACACTTATTCAATAATAATGTCTCATTCTGGTTAATTTCTAATTGTTGTTCTCATTTCTGAATTAAAAAGTCATAAATTACAATAATTAGAAATAAACTGAAGTTACGCAGTTAAAATGAATCACACCACACCGCAAACAAGATCAATGTTATCAAAGTAATCGAAGGATCAATCAAATGAGATTTTAAATTCGTATCGCACGGAACCCTCCCGACAGCGACTTAGGATGCCTCACGCCACTTCATAGCACTGTTTTGCATTACACTTTTTGTTTAAATCAAATAAATATTTTTGTGAATTCAAATAAATAGACTAAACAAATACATTGTTTAATAAAAGCCAAGTTTGGGTTTACATAAAAAACTGTACTAAAGCAATGATTTATTTCAATCAATTAGGCCAATATTTTCCATTTCTTAAAATTAAAGAAACTTTTTTTAAATTTTAGAAAAAAAAATGATTTCTTTCAATTAAATAAATTCAAACAACATTTGCTGTGCGACTCAAACAACCATTCTTCTGAATGCATGATGTTTCTGGTAAATTCAAATTTTAACAGGGTAAATCTAATTTTTTTACTGAGAATTCTGGTTCCGAAACGACTACAATATTTTGTAAGTAACCGGACCTTCTTTGTAGTCAATCCAAGTGAAATAAAATGAGATCGACAAAAAATCGAAATAAAAAGAATTTGTGGAAGGTCAGTCAGTTTGAGAGAAAAAAAAGAAACAAAGAGAGAATTCAAAGGTTTCTTTGACTCAGAGGCGGTAGTATACTTCAAATCTTATCTAATTTTGCAGAGATCAACATTTCAAGTTTCACCGTCCTTCAAAATCAATGTATATAAATTTGCAATATTTTTGCTTTTGAAACCTTGTCTGATTTGGCATCAAAATTTTAGACTAGAAATAGGTTGCTAAAATGAAATTTGGTTTCAATCTTTTATTTTTTAACCCTGTCAATGTTTGAATTTCATAGGCACTAAATTACTACTATACACTAATGGGTTAATCGTACTCTTAATTTAATGTGATACTTGACTTTTTTCATTTGTGATAAGTGGCTTTATTGGCCACAAATAATTGTAAGTATTTTGCATTTTTTTCTAAAAGGTAATGTTGTCAAATAAAGATCTTTATCAGTTTATATAAACGTCTCGTCGCTACAGGCTCAGACCGAGATTCAGACTTCATATTAAAGAAACATAATCAAGTGATTCACAAAAAATAAAATACTTTAAATTTTTACAGATATTGTGTATTTTAGAATATGGAGGATATGTCGTGATTAATTTCAATTATTAATACTTCAATTTTTGTGAACATTTTAATAAATTCGAGACTTATCAGTCCCATACTTTGTGTGGCCACGAGACTTTTGTGGATTATTTTTTGAAGGTTCAAATGCCATGCATGTACATCTATTCAAGTAAACAGTTAAGTTGTTTAATATTGGGGGGTATGTCGAAATACCCCTTTATAGAATTCTGTTCCGACAGTTTAATGATACTGTGCACGATATCACAAATAGGCTTTTCGAACTTCTCCATAACAATTCATTTCAACAATTACATTTAAGAAGTTTAGTAAACTGTCTAAGAAATATATAGAACTGTACGGTCAGTAGAATACTAGAACAAGATACACTAATCCTGTTTTTCCATACAGATCTCTGGTTAGTCTCTAAAGCCTAAACGACAAGCTTGGAAATAGATGTCTTCTTCCAAGTGATATTGTATTGTTATGGCATATGATTTCGCCTAGATGATTTTGAGGTGAAAAATTTTCTCTGGATTTAAAACAGCGAAAAAATCTCAGGTGGCTGGGAATTAAAGGTCTCCACGGTCATCAGGGAGGAATCCATTCAACACAGGCGGTGTTTTTTTTACTTGTCTGGACTACCTAAGCTTTAAGAGTCTACACTCTACAGCATTGGACCCTCGTCTTGACAACGATCAATGGTGGTCTGCACCAGCTGCATTTTCACTAGTGGTGTAATGAAGCCAGTGGATCGCAGATGGGGGATCCATGGGCAGACGAGGACAGGGTGAAAGGTGAAAAGAATGAAAGAGTGACTGAGAAAATACGTGAGAGAAAGAGGCGACGATCTCCCGACCCGTATTTGAGAATCTGAAGATATATTCAAACCCGAAAAGCATGCACTAGAGGATTGGGGTACTACGGACTCTTTTTTTATGTGACTAAAGTTTACAATGCTTAAAAACAAACAAACAATTCTTTGTAATTACTGAAATCAATTTTATCCTAATAAAATAAAGTAATACAAGTAATTTTTGGAAGAATACCTAAGGTCTCGGTGTTTCAGGAAAAGTTAGAATTTTCCTGAGTTCATATCACCTCGTACTTATGTATATTTTAAAAATTTTAAACGTTATAAACTTCAGTTAAATTGTTTTTTCTTTCTGTTTGGCGACCACGAGCTTAGCGCCCGGTCGCATTGCTCTAATTATAAACCTAAAGGCAGTCTCACATCGCGAAATACGATTTAACGCGCATGTCACTTCTTGAGAAGAGATTCGACACTGAAAAAATTACCAAAATAGCGGTGGTCCATATTCGAAACATGAAACACAATAAAAAATTCCAGGCATGAGAAAAAGCCACACGTGTCTTTCCTGTACATATCGCTCGCTTCTTAGTTTATCTTTAGGCACATTGTTGGCTTCGAACGTATATAGAGTTGTGTTTGTATCGCCAGAAATTAAATAATTTATCTCAAACCCCTAATCATTACCTCAACTCTCATAATAAGCCTCCAAACAATAAATGACGTACTCAAACCTGTGGTTTTTTCCATCTCTAAAATCCCCTAACATCTGGAGACGGATTTTTAGTAAACGCGCTCGCATTCGCCTGAAAATTTAGTCAGAGAAATGGAAAACTACAGAAAACAAAACGCCCGTCCATGCTCAACGTCCGTAATCCCGATGAGTCGAGAACAATCGCTCAGCTACTGCAGTCCGTTCCTGTATTCACTCTTTAAAAGCAATTTTGCTAATCGGGGAATGAGGGAGAACATTAAATTCAAGTTGGTGGACAAGAGACGTGAAAAACACGTCCGCAGTCAGTTGGGATCGTTATTTAAATTCGGAAGAATAAGTCGCAGCTGAATTGCTCTAGGGGGTCGTTACGTGAATTTCCGGTAGGGTCCCGAAAGCCTGAAATAAGGGTCTTCGCAGAAGAATGGAAATCTCGTTAACCTTGCGAGTTCATCGCCTACGGGAGCTTCCAATTTGCACGAGTAATTCTATTTACCATTTACGAACATCTCCAAACCCGTCGCCAACCCAAGAAGAAATTATTATCTCAGCTTTATTATTTGTAAGTCAAATAGAGTATCGCGAAGTTCTAGTAACGACAAGGTCCAGCTAATCTTAATATCCCTTGCTTCGATGTACGTACCAGCTAATCGTAAACACTTAGCTTTTTTCTTTATTATAAATTACCAATTCTCCATTTTTGATTTAGTAGACTTTTTCCAATGAACGCAGAACTTGAATTTTTTTAAAACAAGAGTTGATTATTTTTAGCCAGTAGTTTTGAACTCCAGAGAGGGAATTCTGCGAGATTTATGTCAGATCAAGTATAGTGTTTTTTTCTTTAAATTTTCTCTTAATACTTATATACCGGTTGTGCAATGTGCATAACTCTCCATTGTGCAAAGATTAAGAGATTTAATACAATATTATTAATGCATACACACTGCACGTGAATTCACCGTGAGTCGTAATAAATTTTGGAAAGTCTTCTTTTAGATCAATGAAGATGAAAAAAAAAATCGTATCAATATTTCCTCAGACGGAAGGGAAACAGACGAATAAATTGCATTGCGTGCATTTTGCAGCTGGATGCGTGTCCACAAACGTACACGTGTCTCCATATGTTACATGTACAAAAGACGGTGGCTCTAACCGACGTGAGAAAGGTTAATTATTTATTACGTGCGTATTCTTTGCAGAGATGACTGCAGACTCTGTTTTACTCTTACTCCAATGACTGGACGATTGACGTTGCGAATCGTCAGATCAAAATATGTAACTTGAATTATATTTAAACTAGATGTGACATTAACACACACAAACGCGCGCGCGCGCGTACGCATACACAAAGAGTTATTTAGTGGAAAAAACTAATAAAAAAAATCAATGGCTTGACTAATGTCAATGCGTATGCCAAAATTTCGATACAAATATCAGAAATTGTTCGGTACGACTAGCTAGTCTGAATCAAAATTAGGTGTGAATGAAAAACGATTATTTTCACTTGAATACACCCACATGCTTAAAAAGAACTTTATCCGCTGATAAATTCACGTATCATGTGTAAACAATTGTATTTAATAAAAAAATGAGATAAACGTCATCGTACACTTGGACATTAAACTTGGAAGATTTCCATACAAAAGGTTTGTGAATTATATCTGCATACTAGTATTTCACTCGTATAGTAGTACGAATTTCTATATTTTGTGACGTTCGTCAAGGAAAGGATCCACTTTGCTGATTGCAGATTATATTTTCGCGTCTTTGTGAACAAAGGTCAAAGATATCGATTTTTTGGCTCAAATTGGAAATGATACTTCAATCCAAGCTCTATTTCGTGATATTATATTTATGTATTGGAATGAACCTAAATTGGGTGTATTTTGTATTTAAAAATAAAATGTAATACTGGCACGTATGGTACTCGCCAACTTTTGATGCGCTTTACACTGGAAGGGGATTTTCAAAGTTTCAATGTCAAATTCGCTTTTCAAAATAGGCTCTTTATTATTGTTTTCAAGACTTAAATAACATTCTTTAGTGAATTTAAAAATAGTCCTTATTCCTCTTCGTTGTTGGTTGGTAAATGTCTGAAACGTCATGAATTAATTAAAAATATTCGCGGTCGAAAACTTAATTAATTCCATTTCCAATAACTTGTCAACAAAAAAAGCTTCTTTATCAAAAGAATAAAAACTTTTTATAAACTCAAAAGGTATAATTTTACTTTTTCAGAATTATGAGCATTTTTAACAATCGCCAATTGCAGAGAAAGCTCGGTATGCTACTGTGATAAATGACTTTCTTACATACAAAATATTCCAAAGGCTAGCAACTTTTTTTAAATGACAAAATAATTCCAAGTCGTATGATTCATTTACTTTCTGTTATAATCTAAATTCACATGATTTAAACAAAATATGTATTTAGCTTCTTTGGTTCTTGGCTATTTTTGGTTCAAAACTCAATTCGTCTGAAATATCTCTCAAATTGGCTTATACGTCAAAATGTCTTAGAGACACTCCTACGGAGAAAACCTAACCTAACTGTCACATATTTTACGAAATATTTTGTCAAGCTCTTAGATTTCTCAAAACTACAACCGCGAATATACATAACCTTCAATAATTCCTTCACATTCTCAAAAATTCGCCTACAAAGATAAAAATGTAAAATAATCAAGCCAATTGTCAAGAAACGTCAATAAGATCTACGGCACCGTTTTCTGATTAAAAGTCCTTGTCACGATGACGTTACACTCAAACTGCCTTAACAGCTGTACCTGAAGTTCTAACCTATCTTTTTTAAAACATTAACAAAAAGGGGTGGGGAAATCTTTCTCTGAATCAGTCTGGAAACTTTGAAGCTAACAACTATAGTCTTACGTAACTCGCTGTCAAACCATACGGACCCCTAATTTACCTTTAATTTCAATTTTAAACTCATTGCAAAACTTTGAATGCATATCGTATGACGAGCGTTTCTCTGTTTTACAAATTGTAAACTTAAAACCAAACTTCCTAAGCTACGTTTTCAAAAATTGGGGATACCGCGGATTTTCATGCTTAATTCTAATAGAATTACTGAGTAGATAATACAAAACTTTCAAAGAAACTCATTGTAAACATATTGTAGATAATAGTGTTTTGCGACTGGCAGATTTGTAGCTCTTAATTAGGAAAAAAACATGAGGGAATCTAGTAGGGGCCAGTGGGGCTGAAATCTCGAAATATGGCAACCGTCCTCTGTTTCTCCCTCTCCCTCGCTCCCTCTCACATCGTATATCTGTCTCGCTTTCTCGTCCGGCATTACGACACACACTTTAAAATCTCTTTCGAAAAATAGAGAAATGTACTTACTCGATTGCGCACAAAGTCTTCGATGGCACGCTGAGCTGAATCGGTGAGTTTGACGAAGATGAGGGACTTGTTTTCGTTAAAATTGGCGTGCGAAGACAAACCATACTGGACACCTGCCACTATCGACGCCATTTCAATCTCTCGCCTATCTCATACAGCCGAACCGACCAGCTGACGTGTTGACTAATAAAAAAATGGGCCGTTTTTAACTTTTTAACTTAGGTGATTTAAGCTGAAAAGCTGAGGCCCTTGGGCTCGTGACCTTCTTCGTGGACTAGGACGGAATAGTTGCACGGAGTTGTTGCACACCGAAACTTTAAAACACACTGCCCGTAGCACTCTACCAAAAATGGTAGATCCGCACGAAAATCCGCACAAAAATCCTCCGTTTATCCGTTACATATTCGTACGTCGACACGATTCATTTCAGATTTTTCTCTCGATTGAGCCTGGAGAGCAGCGCCCGTTGTTTCTTTCGAACGGCCACCTGGGGGCGGGGCCTCAACTCAACGCCAACCAATCAGGAGAAAGTTCGGAGTCTCGCGAAAATTCTAGGTCCGCCATAATTTTTAAATGTTAAGATAACATTACACTATAATCTTAAAAATGTCAATCTGATTCATCCGATTCAAAAAGAACTCTTAACTGAATGCAAAATCTATCTCATCAATCCAAATACACGGATTTATGACATTAGAATTCTTTAAGTTTGTCTTAAAAATTGCCGCTAAAATCCAGAAGGCACTAAAGTTGCTTTGTCATTTTCTGCCGTGGAGGTCGCTAGTGATTAGAAGACATAAGAGCGGGAATTTTCAAATTAACAATTACTTTTTAATTCAGAAAAACGCTAGAGCACATGCTATGCGATATTAAAAGTTTTTGAGCACTTTTCATAAGCGAGCAAAAAACAAAGAAATAGGTTACGTTTGCTTCCGTTCCTAAATGAAAAGATCTATTTAACAAAAATGTATTCGTACACGACGGATAACTTTCATATGGTTATCGACCGAACTATAACTGCGGCAGAAGGGCTTCGATACCCTGTCGAAAGTCCATGCAAAATAGACATAAGGAGACCAAAGTTCTGTATATAGACTTCACGGAAAATGAGCAGGGTTTTTCGCGAAGTACACGCACCTGAACTTCCCGTGAGTAGCGCTAGTATGCAAATATGTACAAATATGGCCGCCTATATGAAAAGAATGATATTACCTCAATGAGAGAGTTTACCGCTCGCTAGTAGTATCCAACGAACTTACATAAACGGCCGCATAATTCGAACTTAAAGTAAGGAAGCTATAGTTTTTGAAAGAAAATTATAAAAAATGAAATGTTTACTGTAGTTTATTAAAAAAAAGAACTACAAAGTTGGAAAGTATCATTAAAGAAGAAACGAAAGATTAGGTAGGAATGTAAGCCTTTACCAAAAGCAGATAATGTAGACAGTTTACTGCTGTTCAAAACTTACATCTCTAACAAAGATTTATTTTTCCTTTTCGATAATACTTGCCCACGTTGCAGTTAAACTTTTCATTAAGCTACAATCCACGTTTCATATTTTGTCCACTCTTTTTTTATAATTTTCTTTTAAAAACATTACTTTGCTTAATTTGAGTTTGAAGTTCGCGGGAAATTATGTAAGTTCGCTAGCGCCCCATAACAAACGGTAAACTCTCCCATTTAGTGTTGGGTACGTTATCTGAAATTACCGGTAACCGTAGAAATTTCCCGTAAAGTAGAGGAAATTCTCCGGTAACGAATGGTAACGATATTTTTTTGAATTTCAAAACTAAATTTGAATTGCGTATTGTTTTTTCGTTTATTTGATATAATATTCTTCAATAGTTGTGACATTAAATCAGTTGTCGGAAAAGTTTCACGTTTAAAAGTGTCCCTTAACCTCTACGGTGGGATTTGGTTTTGCTTAAAAATGTATACGCACATTATTTTTTGCAAAAATATTGTTCCTTTTAATTGTACACACTTTGCAGATTGAGTAGACAGCAACTATGTATATGTTTGTTACATAAAAATGTCTATGAAAAACATTTCTTGAACATCATGTTTCGAATGGTATCTAACCTAATCTGCTGAAACGTTGTAGGCATTTTGCAGTTTCATACCATCATGAATAATACAAGTATTATTACTATGCTTATTATTAATAAGAAGTGACACATCATATGTTTTCAAATATTTTGAAAAGATATTGGCAGATACGTAACTTTCTGTAATAATAGATAAGGGTAAGACCAGAGGGTGGTTTCAGAAAACATTCTAAGTAGGTATACAATATAAATAAAAATTCAATAACATTGTTAGGAACATTGACAAAGGAAAATTTCCTTTGTCTTTGAAAGCACATATTACTTATTAAGAAATCAACCATTTGCATTAATACGTTTATTCTCCATGAAACTGATCAACAACTACGTCTTTTGAAATTCACATTCATTCACATTTTAACATACAGATGGCGTCGCAATGTGAGCGGTAACGAAAGAAGCAAAAGAAACGTTATCGGTAATGACGATGATTTTCCTGCAGAAATTACGGAGAATATTACAGCGACCCAACTGTACTCCCATTCATGTGCAATCATAAAAGAACGATTTCAATTAAGGAAATTATTTTCCTGTACATATTTTCCTTACTCGCCTGTTTTAAGTTTCATAAGACTTTCAAAAAATATATGACCACATTTACACTTACACAAGAAATTTTGTCTTTAAATTGAATGTTTATTACATCGCCTAATAATTTAATAAATAATATTTGATAATTATTGATTTAGGCTATACTATTGTATTTTCACCATGGACCTAGATAGCGCAAGAGTTTGTGGTAAGCTTGCCTAAAGTCTGGTCTACAATCGCCGCAAATAGCTCGTTCAACGCCGCAAGATTCGTCAATGCGATGCGGCATCAGTGATCCCAGATCTGAAACGAGATGTGGTCCAATACTATGACAGGGCTATGTCCGTGTGAATATAGTAGGAGACGGTGTAAATGATTGAGTTGCGCGCGCAACCCATTTCTCCTCTTCTGAATTTGAAAACTCGAAAGTGCACGATTGCCGGTCGGAGCACTTCGGCGGTTCTATTTATATCATGTGTTTTGTTAAAAGGTCGTCTTTCTTTGTAGAAATTAAATTGTTTTATGGAAAATTTATACATTTGTATTAAAAATTACATTTTTCGGTTGAATTATTAACTATGAATATGTTTTGGTTGTAAAGTCGTTCTATTGTAAATGCAACTATAGTGTTAAAAATTAAAATCATAATTTTTGGGTGGAAATACTCTTTTTGTTTTTAAAATTAAACAATTTCGTTGAAAGTTCATGTATTTTGTTGGAAATTGACCT
>NC_046664.1:109161030-109167966 GCF_010883055.1 Belonocnema kinseyi | reverse complement strand
GATAAAAACTGTGCTAAAAAATTGAATTGAACAAGAAAAAAAACGAATTTTCAACAAAATTGTTAAATTTTCAAGGGAAAAGGTCAATTTTTGACCAAGAAGTGTTCTATTAAAAAAAAACGATTTTCCAACTTAACCAATATATACGATTAATTTTTAATCAATCATATAATAGTTACATTTTTAGATAAAGATAAATAATTTTTAACAGAAAAAATTAATTTTAAACAAAGTTGTTAAATTTTCAACCAATCAGATAAATTTTCGACCAAGAAAATTGATGATCTACAAAAAAAGACAAATCTTAAACAAAATACATGAATTTTTAAATAAATTATTTAATTTTAAAGTAAAAAAGACGAATTATCTACAAAAAGTTAGCCCTGTCATAGTATTGGACCATATCTCGTTTCAGATCTGGGATCACTGTGCGGCATCACAACGCAAGGATTAGCCATCTACAGTGGTCGCGAGTGGCGCTGTTGCGGCAGCCAATCAGAGCATACTATCAAATGAACGGTTTTCTGGTCGTGCCTTGACGGTCAAACATTTTTCGCCTTTAGAATGGATCCCTCTGACCCGCAATTTGCTCTTTTGAAGTTTTTTTCTTTAATTTTAAATGCTTTTAAATGTTTCTTACATAATACACCAATCCAACCAAACAAATGCAAAACAAAATCACTCGAACTCAGTGTCGACGATGCCACAAACGTGTGGTTGTACGAGGTTATGTGATGAAACGTCCTGATTGGTCCTCTGACATTCGACGCGCGATCACGCGAGACTGTACCGGCGTGAAAAGTTGAGTTGAACCAAATTTTCGCTCTCGGTGACTTGCGGTGCGCGTTGGCGCAACGGGTTGACTGTGACGATTCTAGACGCGGGTTAAACCTTGCGATGCAAGGTCCGGAAGTTTTCATTGCAAGGTTTAGGCAAGCTTCCCGCATATAAGACAATGTCCGCTATGTGGCAATATTGCGAGGCAAGATTAAGGCACCATTGCCATGGGAATCTTCCTGCAGCTTGTCTGCAATATTGATGGAACATTTGAGGAAGATTCGTGGGCAAGTTTCATTACAAATTTCATTTTTTAAATACCATACATCATACGTTTTTGTAGACACGTAAGGCGGCATTCTGGAAGAACATTAAAAACCTACTGCGCAGCCCTAGGTGCCATGCAAAACGAATGCGCAATGGATCAAGTTCAAGATTGACAGGCAACTGTTCCTCAATCTTGCTTAGCAATATTGCCACATGAAGGACATTTTCTTATTTGTGGGAAGCTTGCCTGATCCTTGTGATGCAAGCTTGCTGCAAACTTTTGTGCTATCTGGGGATATAGGAATAAGAGGGGACTATAGCCACATGTTCCCTAACCATGGCGCGGGGATTGATCATAAGTTACAAGGGGGGTCGCCATCTCGAATTGCAAATTCTGCGCGGGAAATTTGTACAAGAAAGTATCTAAACTGTTGAAAGCTCAAATACTCATACCTTTGCAAAGAAATGTTTTCTATCAAATAAGTGAAATACGTCTTTTATACATTTTTTTGAATAACAATATATAGTTCATTTACGGACGATTATCTATAAGGCTACTGCTTCTTTCTAACAGCCTTATATTTAACTACATTTACGCATTCGTAAATAATACAGCCACAAAAAAAAATTGTGCGGATCTGGTAACAAGACACACGTATTCCTATGGATTTTGGGACGTTGAATTCAAATTCGGTATCAAAAATCACTCATCACGTCATGGTTGAGCCATAACCTCCAAAAATGACGAAAAATCATGCACTGAGTAAAATAAATTTCAAAATAATGCCAGTGATGCAAATTTTCACTTCAAAAACATGTCGACAACTGTGAAGGATCAACCCTTGCCTTATATCAACTTATTTAACATAACTTTACCCAACAGAACCTGACCTAACCTAACCTGAATTAACAGACATTTAGTGAACTACACGTAAAGCTCTGTAAGCATATTTTCCCAGTAGCAAATGTGTGCTACATCGAATGGGTCAACTCGAGCCTAACCTAGAAATAAATCTAACCTAACCTCACGAAACACAATTAATCTGATTGTGTTGTCCCGTTGTGTTTGCGGTACCGTTTCATTCAGCTTCGGCTTAACCTACATAAAGGTTTAACCTATCCTAACCTAACAAAACCTGACCTAACCTAGCCGATTACGCAGGTAACCTTGTTCTTAAACGTCTAAAACGTAAGCGTAACCCTTTGCATCGTTCCTTCGAAGAAAAAAAGGACACGTTATAGCAGGCAGAACATAGACTGAAGTAGGTCTATAAATCAATTTAATTATAATAAAAAGCAAGATAAAATGTAAACACGAAAGATAGTATAATATATCCCTTATGTTTAAGAAAAGCAGAGAGAACAAATTTTTGAATAAAACTCTCATTCATTTTCATGTTTAAGTTACATTTCTACATTTTAATTGATACAAACATTGTCAGGTTAATTGAAATGGGGTCAATTCTACTTGTAGTTCTAAGTTTCTTCAAATGAGTAATGTGCGCCTAAATTTTTAAGCACCTGTAGTACAATGGAATGAATTTTATTGTGTTGCAACGGGAACACTTAAGTTAAGTTGTGTTGCGTTAAGCAAAATTTCGTTAGGTTCTGTTAAGTTAGATTCATTTGTAGGTTAAGATCGAGTTAACCTATTAAATATAGCACACATTTAAGACTGAAAACCGTACGCTTACATAGCTACACGTGTGATTGAATTTCATTCGGCTAGGTTAGGTCAGGTTTTGTTAGGTTAGGATAGGTTAAACCTCTATGTAGGTTAAGCCGAAGCTGAATGAAACGGTACCGCAAACACAACAGGACAACACAATGAGTTTAATTGTGTTGCGTGAAGTTAGGTCAGGTTTTTTTAGGTTATGATAGGTTTGACCTCTTTGCAGGTTAAGCCCAAGCTGATTCAAGCGGTACCACAAACACAACGGAACAACACAATCAGTTTAATTGTGTTTCGTGAGGTTAGGTTAGGTTAGATTTATTTCTAGGTTAGGCTCGAGTTGACCCATTCGATGTAGCACACATTTGCTACTGGGAAAATATGCTTACAGAGCTTTACGTGTAGTTCACTAAATTTCTGTTAATTCAGGTTAGGTGAGGTCAGGTTCTTTTGGGTAAAGTTATGTTAAATAAGTTGATATCAGGCAAGGGTTGATCCTTCACAGCTGTCGACATATTTTTGAAGTGAAAATTTGCATCACTGGCATTATTTTGAAATTTATTTGCCTCAGTACATGATTTTTCGCCATTTTTTGAGGTTATGGCTCAACCATGACGTGAGGGGTGATTTTTGATACCGAATATGAATTCAGCGTCCCAAAATCCATAGGAATACGTGTGTCTTGTTACCAGATCCGCACATTTTTTTTTGTGTGTGGCTGTGTAATGTATACCTACACAAGGAACAGCATTATCTTGAAGTCTAACAGAGCTGAGGGAACTACTATCAATCATTTCTCCTAATAAATGGCATGAACAAATCTTCGAATATCCTTTCAAAGCTTCTACAGGTACTCCGATTTTCTCCGCCCATTCCTATTTTTTTAACTGGATCATTCGAAAACCTTTAAAATAATGTATAGAACAAGATAATAAACAAACCTGTTTCAGGTTACACGTATCTCTAGTTTTTTGGCAATAATTTACATACATCATTGTCGAATCCAATAAATGATTTAAAATTAATAGCTCGTAGACACTCAAGCATACACTTTTTAATACGCAAAGCTTTTAGTATTTTTACAAATGTTAAAATAAAAGAAATCAAGTATAAGAACTGTTGATCTCAGTAAGTTTGACAGGTTATGTATAACTAAAAGCGTTTATAAAATTATGTTACACGGTTTTGTTTAGTGCAGTTTTATTATTATAAATTGCTATTGCCGGTTTTTTTATATTTAACATATATTTATGTTTATTTCTTAAAAAATAACAATGTTTTTTTTAACTTACTTGTGAAACGTAACCTTCAAACCTTTCTTCTTATTATTTTTTCCCGTGCAATTTTTACAATTAGGAACTCTACAGTTCACCATTTTTTCTTGTATTCATTAATCACACTTTAAAAATTGCTTGCATTGAGAAATTCCAAAAAATTAATTCAAACTTGAACAAAAAGCAATTTTCGCAGTTGTACACAATATATGTATATATATATATATATATATATATTACTCCGTGATCTATATGTACAATTTTACAGTCAAATATGGCGGCCTTCCCCTCTGTCGAATCAACTTCGCAACGAGATGCGCTAGTTACCTCTTATTCCTCTGACCATGATTTTCACGTGGGCAAAATATGCCCATTTTTCGTTATGGTGTATTTACACGCCTGTCGTAAGCAGACGGAAAATGTATCTTCCTTTCACTCTTCCATGTGACGGTGACATTCATTTATCTCACTCTAGATTCTCCACCCACCGGAAAAATAGAGAAAATCTAGAGTGTGATACTTGCGTGGTATCATCACATGATAGAATGAGAGAAAGATACATTTTCCGCTCGTTTACGACAGGTGTGTACACAGACTTTATGGTCACGAAGGGTACTTTCCTTCAAATTTTCCGCTCTCTGTCTCTTTTACTCTTATCACTTTTCTGCTGTCTGACGACCAGGGATGTGCAGTCACGCGTAACTGCCGGTTTTTTACGTAAAATACCTGAGTCAAGTATTTTACGTAGAAAGCAGGTAAAATACCTAGTAAATTACGTATCAAGATGGCGGAGCTGCAGAACTGTGTGTAACCTCACTTTTTTGAATTTCTGGCATCGCCCCCACTTTTCTGTTTTCTTACGATCTGGAGGGGAATTATCGGTCAAACTAATCCAACAGATGGAGCCACCAACAGTAGGTCCGTCTTTTTCATTGAATTGCATTAAGAAATAGCAAAAATAATTAAAAACTTGATGCTGTTTGCAAGTAAAGAAAAAATATATATATGAAAAAATAAGAGTAACTATTACTTATTATTTTAAAAAAGAAAAAGTACATTTTGAAAGCAGTTCGAACTTCATATTTCTACGATTTATTTTGCTGATATTATTGATTTTATTATTTGTCCTAGTTCAAAAAATATTTATTGTTAAAATTATTAACGTAGCTAATGAAAAAATTATTTAAAACATATACATGATCAGAAAAATTAATAAATAAGAAAATGGGTACAATATTATTCAATATAATGTATATATTTAATTAAATTGAACCGAACGTCAAAATTTAAATTTAAAGGAGATTTTGAATTAAATTGTTAATTATATTATTGCAAACCTCTTTTCTAAAATAAACAGACTATAAGCTATTAAACTCTATAAACAAACGTACTGTACTCATGACGCACAATTGGAGGAAATGCACTTTTGTCAGTCAAAAATGTTCAGAGCCTTCAATTTTTTGCGATTTTTAATTTTTTGTTTTAAATTAAAGATTATTAAATTATATAGATCTTGACTTTACGAACTTTGGCTCCTCTATTTTTTTTATTAATAATTTTTCCACTCAAAGCATGGAAAAACTAAATTTTTTTATATAACAATTTTTTACGCTTTAATAACTGATCAGGAAAACTTTATATTTTCTTAAATAAATATTTAGAAACTCATAAAATTCAAATAATGTGCTTATTAATCCATTTATTTGTTATAAACAAATTTTATGAACAAATTGACCAATAATCTTATTATCAGTAAAAAAATGTTTTGCTAAAAATGCTTCGCATTAATTTAGGAATGACATTTAATAACAAAAATACTTTAAAAGTTTATAATAACCTCTGTGATAAACAATTTTGGTGGCAAAATATTAGAATTTGAGATTTTTCAAATTATAATTTTCTTCAATTGCCAGAACGACTTTAGGTAATCCTTAAAATATTAAATATTTAATAATATTTGATAAAATATAACAATTTAAATTTTGGTAAACAAATTGCATAAAGAAGTTCAAAATTTTGGTCCATTCGCATGACATTTTTTTTCTGCACTGAAAATGTTTGAAACTGTTGGACGAATGACTGCTAATCACAAAAATATTTGAGAAGTTAACAATAACCATTGTTATAAATAATTCTTGTAACAAAATATTGAAAGGTAAGATTTTATCAAATTGTTTACACTGCATGCTAAGATTCACTCAATACAAAATCTTTTGCCAATAACACAAGAATTGTTAATAACAGTGGTTATTGTTAACTTTTCTAATATGTCGGTGACTAGCAGTCA
Organism: Belonocnema kinseyi; assembly: GCF_010883055.1. Lineage (NCBI taxonomy): Eukaryota > Metazoa > Arthropoda > Insecta > Hymenoptera > Cynipidae > Belonocnema > Belonocnema kinseyi. The sequence continues at coordinate 109,161,689 of NC_046664.1, read as the reverse complement.
TTCGTCCAATAACTTAAAACATTTCCAGTGCAAACAAAAAATTTCCATGCTAAAGGGCCAAAATTTTTACCGATAATAAGTCTATTTGTATATATGATGTTCGGTTACTTTAAATAAATATATACATTATATTAAATGATATTAAATCCATTTACTCATTTATCAGACTTGTCATTGACTTTTTACTAAATAATTCTCTCCAAACATTTCAATTAAAATTACCATTACTTTTTTAAAATATTTCCTTAAAAACTCGAAATTTTTAAGATTTTAAAGGTATAAAGATTCTTCACTTGGCAACTGAAGTTGTAGTCTTACATATTTGAATTATTATATTTATATTGGATATAAGCGATATATTTTTTATTACTTCTTCTAATCATGTATATGTTTTAAATATTTTTCTCTTTGAGGAATTAAATATTGTTAATTTTTTCATTAGATTCGTTAACGATTTTAACAATAAATAATTTTTTTAACTAGAGCAAATAATCAAATCAATAATATCAGTAAAATAAATCATAGAAATATGAAGTTCGAACTGCTTTCAAAATGTATTTTAAGGGCATGCGACACAGTGGGATTCCTACATTACCAACCTCTTTTTTTCCATTGAACAAAATTTTTTTGTGAACCATAGAACTTTTTTGGCAAATGAA
>NC_046664.1:109159708-109160930 GCF_010883055.1 Belonocnema kinseyi | reverse complement strand
CCATCCCTTCTTCATCCTCTGCCATCAACACTATGTCGTCTGCGTATGCCAGTGTATATATCTTTTCCTTCCCTATCCTAACTCCTCCCCAACCCTTTCTCCCCTTCTTTACCATAACTTTGTCTATTTCGCCTCGGTCTAATGAGTCAAACGCCGCCTTTAACCACTCTGTTAAAATTTTCTAGTTTTTAATAGTTGTTTATAATGGCTTGTCCCAGATCTGAATAATTTTTTTTCTTCAAAAAATCTCTGATCCAATTCAGAAATACAAATAATTGCTTTGAAAAATTTCCTGTTGCAATTCACAATTCAGGATGAAATTAGAAAATTCAAAACTTTAAATCTGAAAATGATTTTTTTTAAGTGGACATCTTTTGAATTTTAAACTTTTAAAACTGAAGCTTGACTAAAAAAAAACGAAGTTTCAACCAAATCCTTAAATTTTTAACAAAGGAGATGAATTTTCATTTAAAATTATGAATCTTCATAAAAAAAAAGGATTACATTTTTTATTAAAAACTGTTGAACTCATCCAAACAGAAAAAATTTTTCACAAAACAGTTGAGTTTTCAGTTTTTTTAATTTTAGGAAAAAAAGTCGAATTAACACAATAAATCAATTTTCAACCCAAAAGTTTACTTTTCAACAAAATAAATTAATTTTCTATCAAATAATTGGTGTTTTAACTAATAAAATGTACAGGATAAAGTTTCAACCAAAAATGGAATAGTACAATTTCCAGATAAAAACTGTGCTAAAAAATTCAATTAAACAAGAAAAAAAACGAATTTTCAAGAAAATTGTTAAATTTTCAAGGGAAAAGGTCAATTTTTGACCAAGATGATTAATGTTCTATAAAAAAAAAAAACGATTTTCCAACTTAACCATTATATACGATTATTTTTTAGTAAATCATATAATAGTTACATTTTCAGATAAAGATGAATAGTTTTTAACGGAAAAAATTTAATTTAAACAAAGTTGTTAAATTTTCAACCAATCAGATGAATTTTCCACCAAGAAAATTGATAATCTACAAAAAAAGACAAATCTTAAACAAAATACATGAATTTTTAAATAAATTATTTAATTTTAAAGTAAGAAAGACGAATTATCTACCAAAAGTTGAATTTTTTAAGCAAAAAATATGAGTTTTCAATGAAAGAGTTAAACTTTCAACCAAATAGTTAAATTTTCAACCATAATTAAAAAACCTTGTTAA
>NC_046664.1:109151630-109159608 GCF_010883055.1 Belonocnema kinseyi | reverse complement strand
TGATTTACAAAAAAAGTTCTATGGTTCAAAAAAAAATTTTGTTCAATAGAAAAAAGAGGTTGGTAATGTAGGAATTCCACTGTGTCGCATGCCCTTAAAATTAAATTTTATTCATATTAAACTACATATTTATATGACTCTTTCTATTTTAAAATAATTAGTAATAGTTACTCTTATTTTTTCACATATATATTTTTTGTTTATTTGCAAACAGCATCAAGTTTTTAATTATTTTTGCTTTTTCTTAATGCAATTCAATGAAAAAGTCAGACCTACTTTTTGTGGCGCCATCTGTTGGATTAGTTTGACCGACATTTCCCCCCCTGGATCGTAAGAAAACTACTACCTCATACACATACACGGTCGAAGCAGGCGGCTGATTTCCGGTGCGGACATTCGTAGGGTTTCTGTTTCTGATGCGAATATTTTTAATTAAAAAGTCACAATATCACCTCGGCTTCCATAAATTCCATGTGATGAGATTAATTTAAAGCGGATCCAAGTCAATAAAAATAATCAAAATCATCCAAATGGAGCGCAATGTTTTATTTTTTCACCATAATATGAAAGAATTTTGCTTGTAAGCGCCTTCTGGGACACAGTTATGTACATAATTTTGGAATATTGTTACATTTGTTTATTTAAATATTTCTAATTGATATATGTTTTAATATGTTTTAGGAATAGCAGTGAATTATTCTAACCTAAAAAGCATTCGTAATTTGTAATTATTTTTCACATTTATATCTGTGTTTTTGTTATTATTATTATGATAAGAGAGTTTCGTTCGATTTTCAACGTCAAAACAGCTGGTTGACCAGTAGACGCGGAATTCAAAATGAGTTTTAAATACAATTATTTTAATTAAAATAACTAGTTATTATACAATGCACAAGAACACATAGATTGTATGGTTATTTATTTCAATTGAGAAAAAAATGTATGACACATAAATTTTCCAAGTAACAGTTTATTTTCATTGAATTCCAAAAACTAACTTATGGTTTGTAAATACAATTTATATACATGCTTGTACATTTTATGATATTTATTGATTTTAATAACCCAAAACCCACCCTTGCGTACGCTCCTGCTTAAGGCGCCCACATTTACTTTACATGCACCCTTAAATCCATTTCAATTTATTTGTTCTTCAACTATTGTGCGTATAGTTTATAATATCTTTGGTATAGATCACATCTTTAATATAAAATTATGTAACAAAATAATTTAGAAATTTCTTAATTTGAAACTTCCCGCTGGATTTGGGTGAACATTAGCGACCTCATTGGCATCTGACGTAATCTTGGATTCCTCATTAATTGTTAATAGTCCAACGAATCCAACCATCCTCAACAACTGCCGTCACCTGTAATTTAGCTTATTTCGATTAAAATTTAAATTCTGACGGAGAATTAATCAAAAAGAAGAAAGATGGTGGATACTGGTTCGGTGTTTGTGACTGCGCTTGTCCTTAAAACACTTGCGATTATGTACCTAGCGCCAGATCCATATGCTTGGGATATCTTTGCTCCAATTAATATTCGACCACTTAAGGATAAAAGCCAGGTAAGTTTGATGTAATAATGGTATACTTGAATGAGGAATAATAAGGTATATTTGATTTGACTGTGGAATTTAGTATTATTTAATTCTCATTTTGTTAGTTCTTGCTTTCCACATCAAATATAGGTTATGTTGAAAGGTGTTTGTGGATGTTTTTACAAACAGACGTTCAAGTATTACAAAAATAGACGTTTAAATACTTACTGAAATGCATCATTATCCTTAATATCACGCAGTATATATTTTAGTATCTTGAAAGAACCATGTCAATACTGTTTGTCTCTATGCGTTTATAGTTGTCGTACCCTACATTAAGGGGGAAAAAATAGAAATATTGTACCGGATTGACTAGCAAAATTATGCAAGATTTTTATGTAACATATTTCTGCTTCGAGTAGTTGCATAAGTAATTTTAACCTTTCAAGATTAGTAACAATCAATCAACGTGTAAATTAACCAATTACAGCGAAGGAATCTCGCTTGGTGCAGCGAGTTTGGTACATTGAAAATGGGTAATTTGCTTATACCAATAATAGTGAGAAGGGTGAATTTACTGCCGATTCATTATTTCGCCCGATAATAGGGAGCATGAGCATACGCTCGACCTTTATGTGCTTTAAGAATTTAATGAGAATGTACAAGCATTTTGAAATAAGAGTTTAACAATCGTATTTTCGATCTAAATTAATAATAATTACATTATTAAAATTTCGCGGGAAAATGTATCTCTTCAAACTGGAAAGGTCGCATAATTTAAATGGTGAAAGAAGTCAAAGTAATACAAAACATATTATTCGGATTAAACAATGCTTTATTTAGAATTGCTACAATATTCCAATTTCTAAATTCTTCTAGGTATAAAATCAATCATACACCTAGAAGATTAATTATATTAATGCAAACAAATTTTATTTCTAAGGGCCGGGTGATCCGCCTCTATATAAAGTGTCAGATAGTTATCCAGCAGAATAAATTTACTTGACGGTTTATCTGACAGATAATGATTTCGGGTTGATCCAATGTATTTCATGGGTTGGATAGTTATCCTTCAGTTACATAGGGAGATATAAGGAATACTAGTACTTTTAGCGTTTTCAAGTCACTGGCACTTCTGATGTTGACGCTCCGCAGAAATAGCGTCACAATTATATAACACTGTTGCTGCTGTGAATCTGTAATATTATTAATTATTAATAAATAGAAGAACTGCACTACTTGGTCTTTCTGTAAAGAATAAAGATATGTGAATTTTTCAGCACATGAAACTAGAGTTACTAATCTCGGGTATTATACATTATTTTAGCTTAATTCGTGGGCTTATGAAAAATTTCGTCTGAAAAGAACACGAACAAAATTGTATTTCAAAAATGGAGCTTTTTATTTCACTGTAGTGGGATATAAACATAACCTCTCAATCGAGCCTCACAACTATTTCTCACGGTCTTATTTTTATTTGATATTTTTTTTTTTTTTTCTGTCACGTGATAACAAAAAATCTGATATGTGATAACTTTGAAACAAGAGATATTATATTCGGTTATTATATACATCAATTTTTTTTTTTAATTTGTAAGTTTATGAAAAATTTCCTCCAGAAACAACACCAACGAAATTTTATTTCAGAATTGGAGTTGTTTATCTCACAACTTTTTCTCACGGTCTTCTTTTTATTTGATATTTTATTGTTTATTCAGTAACTATGAAGCAAGAGTTATAATTTACGGTTATTATACATTAATTTTTTTTTTAATTCATGGGTTTATGAACAATTTCCTCCAAAAACAACACTAAAGAAAATTTATTTTAAAATTGTAGTTTTTTATTTTATTGTAGAGGAATATAAACATAACCTGTCAATGGATCCTGACAAGTTTTTCTGACGGTTTTATTTTATATTTTATTTTTTGTTATGTAATTTGATAACAAACAGTCAAAAATTTGACAACTATAAAACAAGAGCGTCGCGTACATAGAACGTATACGGTTTTCTATTCATAACGCGATTAGAAATTTGGGCTAATTCTTCAATATCGTCGTTGAAATCAAATTATCACCAAAATCAACATAGTAAACATTTCCGAATTCTATTTTGACAGCATTGTCTAACCTCACTTTTTCGGTATTTCGTGTATATCTGCTAGATAAATCCATTATTGGCCACTTTGGCCGGTCGATAGTTAACTGACTGGTAACTCTCGCTTTTTCTGTCAGATAGGGCTATCCAGCGGCGGATCAACATGAAAGTCTTTTATCTGTCAGATAAATTCATCCGCAGTCGGCAACAATGCATGTTTCCGGCTTTTTATTCCTTTTCCTTAAAAAAAATTTTTTTTTTAATCGTATACTGATGTATGTTGATGCGTTGATTACAAACCCGGACATGGAAATACCTGCAAATATAATTTTCAGTTTTAAAACTTAAAAAATTATGTTTTTCTTTACGAAGCTTATATACACTATCTGTACCGGCAAAATGCATATTTCAAGCATACAAAAGGGACTTACGCATTTTAGAGTAAGACCTTGTATTTGAGGAGTTATTTTGATAGATTTTGGCTTTTGACATGTTTAATGAAACGTTCTATGTATAAATAACACATTATCGTCGATTTGAGACTCAAGAGTTAGGGGGGTGGGGGGTCACCCCTGTGACTGGTCATTGAAATAATTTTGGTCGCACTCCTACCCCTTTTCCAACGTCAAGTGGGGGTGGGAAGGCACCCCTGTTATTAGTCACAAAAATAATTCAAGGTCGCACCCCTACCCTTAATCCAACGATTTTTGGGGCGGGTAGGGACCCCTGTGACTGGTCAAAGAAAAAATTTAAGGTCGCACCCCTACCCATTTTCCAACGCCACGTGGGGGTGGGAAAGCAACCCCCTTGACTGGTCCCAGAAATAATGTAAGGTTTCACCCGTACCCCTTTTCCAACGCCACGAGGGAGTGGGAACGCACCATAGTGACTGGTCAATGAAATAAGTTAAGGTCGCACCCCTACCACTTTTTGAACGTCACGTGGGGACAGGAAGGCACCCCTGTGATTAGTCACATGAATAATGTTGGCCACCAATTCTTGCCAACGTCTTGTGGCGAGGCTAGAATGCATTCCTGCGATTAGTCACAAATAATGTCATATATTTTATTTTACATAATTCTTGTAATTTAATCGAATAATGGATTGTTTACCTAGGCTCTCGGCTTTAGGATTTTTTTTATTTTTACCGTTAGTGTTACCCAATTCAAAACCTCACATCTATAGTATCTAGCAGTCCCGCTCGTTTTTCATATCACTCCTAGAATAAGAACAGAGCCCTAAATCTTTTCTAGTATCGAGTATTTCATTTTTTGTTTTTACAAATATGATTTTTATACGTTTTGACATTGAAAATTATATTTTCAGGCATTTGCATGACTGTACATGTAATTCGCTTTTACTTTGAATTTTGCTGTTCGCGAAAAGCAGTCGGAAACCAACAATCTTGCTGGCGCCGGCAATGTAGACTCCACCTTAATTTTATACGTACTAAAAATAGTTGAATTCTACCAAAAAAGATGAGTTTTCAACAAAATAGTTTGAATCCTCAATCAAAAGAGATTAATTTTCAACCAAATATTTGCGATTTTTAAACACAATAAGAACATTAACATAACTTTAGTTTTTCGAAAATTCCCTAACTTTATCAGAGTTTCCCTTACATTCTCTAACTCCCGGGAATTACCTGATCTGTATCAACTTTGTAATTTAAAAAGTGAGCGTTCACTTATGATGTCACGCACTGTTGGCCGGGGGGTTCCCTGTCAAGCGTGACAAATCGTGACATATGGGGGGACAAGTCATTCTGCGCGTGATGTCACGGAGGGCTTTCTTGTTTTTATTTAACATCCTGATAGGTATTAAGTCCATTTTTATCCTAGCTGTTTGATATGATCTTTGAGAAGAATAAGAAAGTGTTAATAACCAGGTTTTTTTTTTTATTATGTTCATGTGAAGTTTGATGCTCATATTTGAGAAGATTCCGAAAAGTAGCTTATATATTAATTATTTTTAAAAATGTGAAGGGAGGGGGGTCGAAAGAACGTGACGTAATATTATAGGTGGGGTCTCATTAATTCGTGACTGAGCGTGGCAAGGGGTACTGGGGGGGGGGGGGGGGGGGGGGGGGGGGGGGGGGGGGGTAAAAAGCTTGAAATAAAGCGTGTCATCATATGTGAACGCTCCCAAAAGGATATGTTTATTTCACTCTAGAATGTTTTTTTTTATAAATATATGTATTAATTACAATATATATTTGTTTAAACAATAAATGTTTAAAATTCTCTTGAATGCTCTAAATGCTCTGTTCGAGCTAAAATGCTGAGCACATTCTCGAGAGAATTTGCTTCACATAAATTCTTGTACTTTTAATAACTTTTAGGAATAATTAAAAAATAGACCATAATATCATTAAACTCACCAGCGTTCAAGTAACCTCTGTTTGTATAGTCTACGCGCTGGTGAGCTTCTTGTCAGTAGGTAAGGATGTCCCTCCTGAGTTGGTCCGAACATTTGAAAGGATTTTCTTCTGTTTGTTTGGGGCTATCGCCTAGTCGAACCCTCGGTTCGGTTCTATTGCAACTCCTAACTAAACCATGGTTTTTATACGAGAGAGGCCTATTCTGGGTAGCACTTCTCGATACTGGTGGCGTAATCGCATAATTCGTTGCATTGAGGAGTTAGCCCAATGCATTGGTAATCCTGCTCAGCTCTAAAAGAATAGCTTTATATTTTGCCCGTGTTTCTTCCTCTTTTGCCGTGATATTACCATTGGCACTCACAAAAGTCAAATTCATCACATAACGGTTCAGCCTTACTGATCTCAAAAACCCCTTGGGTAATTTTTTTCGTTAACACTAAAAATTGACCTGAGTTGACCAATCTGAGCGGTCGTGACCTTCAAACGGCCGCCAGATCTGGGTCAAGGTCAAAGGTTAGACTCAGAAACGCGTTATACTTACATAAGTTTGTCCGCTATGGAATATTTTCCAATAATTCTGCTCTTACAGCCATTAAAACATTTTTTTAGTTAAAATGACCTTAGGGTGACCTTTAAGGTCATTCGGAACATATGCCCTAAGTGCATTTTTGAATGTAAAATTGTTCGTTCTTTCGATTTCCGGCGTCAAAAAGGGGCGTTTCTATTTAAAAAAAGGCCTTGAAACAACCATGAAGGTCATCCTGAATGTCATAACTAAGGTCACAATCAGGTTCCTTGTTAAAAGTTACTACAGGAATGAGTCTGACCTTTGTAAAAAATAGCTCACGCATACCAAAAAGTATGCAACCCCGCATACACGCCCATAAGAGTAGCATTGACCTGCAAGATGGGTTGCTTACTTCTTGGTAAGCACTAGCATGTTCACCGTGGTCAGATTTGGAATTTCCGAGATGTTTATTCACCATTGCATTTCCATAGAGTAAAAAAAGCATAGTTTTTTTTAATTGAATTTTTAATCAATATTTAGATTTTTAGAAGACACTCTTTTGATTTATCTCTTTAACCATCTTAAAATAGTGGGATATTGATATCCATTCAAGACTTTATATTTGAAGCTTGTAATTTAATGTTAAATACAGTTGAGCCTATCAATAGGGCGCCTTCTCCTCAACTGCGCTCGAATGTTACTCCCACCAAAAAAACCAAAGACCAAAAAACGCTTTTCGAGCTACGGGGAAAGTCCCCCCCTCCAAGCTTCAATTTTCGGAGAAATAAAACCCGTAAGTTTTTTTCGAAATTCAACTATTAATACGTGCCACCGGGCACTTCTAAATCCCATTTAAGGTTGTACGGTACAAATAGTAGAGTTCTGTGAGGCGACGTCAAGCCATACTACAATGAAAAAACTTCACGGACCCACATGGTGAAGATTTCAGTGCGCTACTGGCTTAGAATTTGTAGGATGTGTGTATTCGTATAGTTACCACTACTATGTCAGTGGTAGATTCGTAGATCGTGCAACATCGCAATTAAAACCTAACCATGGCTGATCAACTGTCTTGAGCGTTTGAATAGCTTGGTACAGCAGATAAGCTGGAGAGAGGGAACGGTGTTGCTGCTATGCGATACTGTTATGTTTATCAGTTTGAAAGTGACTAAAATTTTAATGTTTTTCATTGAATTATCTATGAAACTACGCGGTGGAAAAACTTGTTATATACTTTTTTTTAATTTGTATTTTCAAGCAGCACTAAGACCGACATTTTTTACATTTCTCTACCAATGCGTTTAATTATTATAAATTAAAATGTGAAGAGTCCCTATGAACTGTTTATGAACTGTGGGTCCGGATGCAATAAGGGCACATAAAATTTTTTCGTGCGAAAACGAAGTCCCCTGGAGGCTTTAGAAAAAATTTTCGAATTTTAATTTTCAAA
>NC_046664.1:109148618-109151530 GCF_010883055.1 Belonocnema kinseyi | reverse complement strand
TCTGGATTTTAGGGAATTTTTTTTCGATTTTTCAATACTTTGGGGGTTGAAAACGGGGTGTTCCGGATGAGATAGGGTAATGAACCTTTTTTTAGTGTCTTTAGACATCAGATGGACCCATTCTGAAGCATAAAATTTTAGGTCTGGATTTTAGGGAATTTTTTTTCGATTTTTCAATATTTTGGGGGTTGAAAACGGGGTGTTCCGGATGAGATAGGGTAATGAAACTTTTTTTAGTGTCTTTCGACATCAGATGGACCCATTCTGAAGCATAACATTTTAGGTCTGGATTTTAGGGAATTTTTTTTCGATTTTTCAATACTTTGGGGGTTGAAAACGGAGTGTTCCGGATGAGATAGGGGGTTGGAACTTCTACAGGTGCCTTTGGTCATCAAATAGACCTATTTAAAACTTTCAAATTTTAGATCTCGCAGAAAAAATTTTTTTGTCAATTCGTTTTTTTAAAACGTTGCGAAATTCAGCGAGGTTCACTTATAACGGAAGAATTAAAGGAAGTTTATTACGACGAGCATTACAAAGCTTTGAAAGTCTTTGATAAAATTTTTAAGTTGATGTATAAGCAAATATATTATTATTAAAAGTTAAATAAAAAAATATAAATAATAATCTGTTATTTAAAATTGTTCTCCGCCTATGTATACAGCATGATATTTATAACCATTCTAAAATAATAGTTTTTAATATTTAAAAAAGTAGAAATTACCATTTGGGATACAGTGTATTGGTGGTAAATATTTTTTTCTATTAGCATTTATAACTAGGTTACAATGTACTAATGCATACTCAAAGTAGTTAATATTAACATGTGAATTGGTTTGGGAAACTATTTCTCAAGGAAGTTGTAGGTATATTGCGGGAGTATAACTTACTATTTTGAACAGGCGAAATTTACCATGTTGTACAATGAGAAAAGCTACTCTTTGTGGTCTTTGCTGATATCTAGCAGCATCATACTTGCTAGTTGAGAGTAGTTAGGTTACATAATACATAATAAAATTTGCTACGAACTTCCATGTGTCACCATTTTACTCTTTAAAATGGTAAAAACCTCTATTATTCTTGACAAATATTACAAAGTATTTCTTTTCGTGCAGGGGAGGGGGATCAGGGCGGGTTAAATATAAAGGTTATTAGTACCGTTTTATTTCATAAACACTCCTCTTCAATTCCTAAAAAACTTGGCAAGTTTCGATCAAACTTTGAAGGATAAGTTCAAATTTTCAAAAATCCTACATTTCTCCGTGTTAAAGATGAAGATACTTACAATTAAATCTCAAAAGTTGCCTAGGGCGCGCGACGGTTGAATCTCGCGCTTCGCGCTCGGATATTTATTGTTTGCATTTGGAATGCTTGAATAAAACTTTATCAAAAAAAATCTCTTTTAGATGTCAGTATTTATATGCGTCTTCATATTTTCAATTGTCTACTTAATTAAATATAATCAAAGCTTAAGTTTCCCAAAGCTCTGTAGGCTTTGAGGTACACATTCTCATCGTGACATTCGCGCTGCGCGCTCGATTTCTGACATACATTTGTAAACAGGTTTTGTTGAATCTTTTTTTTTTCTCGTAAATTTCGTCGTTTTTCCACACATTTTTATTTTATTTTTTAAATTTTCAATGTTATATTTCACAAATAAAACAAAAAGTACGCATCCTATCAAGAAGTGATTCTTAACGAAATTGTAGATCTTTTTTGGGATAACAATTTTAGTTGATTCATCTTTTTTCGTATCCTATAAAGTATGTCCACAAAATGGAATTTTTTATTTTTCAAGAAAATGCAAACATTTGTTATGATGCTCTTGTAGGGCTTGCAAAAATAAACGTTTTTCTTCTCTTGACTTTTTTCCATATCGTGCGCTTTTTGGCTTCAAATTTTGATTTACGGTTGATTTAAAAAATGTTGAAAACTTTATAACTCTGAGAATTTTTTTATCGAAAAAAGTCATTCGGATAAATTGTTTGTTCTTTTCGATACTATAAATACCCGTACATAGTTTTGAAATGCAGGAAAAAGTGGTCTCAAAAATTTTCGAAATGCGCTCACTTTTTGAATTTTTATCCCAAATGGCTGGTTAACGAACTCGTTCTTTCTTTTAGGCACTAAAAAAAGTGTGCCAAAGATAGATTTGATCCGTTCATTATTTCGAGAGTTGTGTTTACGGACGCAAGGACGGCCGGCTAGACAGACAGACGCCGTCGTAAAACCTGATTTTCGTATTCAGGGGGTCGCGAAACGTGGAGATCCGTTGAAAAACTGTGATACCAAATTTCGGACAATTCTAATACTTTCTCAATCATAAATGATGAGAATGTAAAAAGGTCTATTATTAATATCTGTAAATATTTATGGAGGCTTCTAAGCACACTTCAGAAAAAATTAATTCAGGTTAAAATTTTTTATTTAACAGTAGTTATTTAAAGGTTTAGTTTTTTCTTTCTCTTCAGGGAAAAGTTACAATTTTTTATTTAATCCTAATGAACAAGGTCTCATTTTATTCTTCGAAGGATTCTCTAAATTTCTATTTGGGTTGATTTTATTTTATTTTTTTAATTAATTGAGAAATCATACAGTTATTATTGTTATAAACAATCAACTTTTGAGATTGACTGTACGTAGTGTACATTCTTAAATAAGGTTGTATGCAAAAAAATCAATCTCTGGTTGAATTTTTTGAAAAAAGAGCTATATTAAAATTAAACAATGATTTATATGCTAAATTAATTACAAATTTTTTCACCATACCGATGCGGAGATAATTAATGTCAATGTTGACTACTTTAAAATGCAGTTGTGGGTCCGGATGCAATAAGGGCACATAAAATTTTTTCGTGCGAAAACGAAGTCCCCTGGAGGCTTTAGAAAAAATTTTCGAATTTTAATTTTCA
>NC_046664.1:109142543-109148518 GCF_010883055.1 Belonocnema kinseyi | reverse complement strand
CCCCCAAAGTATTGAAAACTCGAAAAAAAATTCCCTAAAATCCAGACCTAAAATGTTATGCTGCAGAATGGGTCCATCTGATGTCGAAAGACACTAAAAAAAAAGTTGCATTACCCTATCTCTTCCGGAACACCCCGTTTTCATCCCCAAAAATCTTGAAACATCGAAAAAAATTCCAAAACATTCCTTAAAATCCAGACCTAAAATGTTATGCTTTAGAATGGTTCCATCTGATATCTGAAGACACTTAAAAAAGTTTCATTCCCCTATCTCTTCCGGAACACCCCGTCTTCAACCCCCAAAATATTGAAAAATCGAAAAAAAAATCCGAAAAATTCCCTAAAATCCAGATCTAAAATGTTATGCTTCAGAATGGGTCCATCTGATGTCGAAAGACACTAAAAAAAGTTTCATTACCCTATCTCATCCGGAACACCCCGTTTTCAACCCCCAAAGTATTGAAAAATGGAAAAAAAATTCCCTAAAATCCAGACCTAAAATGTTATGCTACAGAATGGGTCCATCTGATGTCGAAAGACACTAAAAAAAAAGTTGCATTACCCTATCTCTTCCGGAACACCCCGTTTTCATCCCCAAAAATATTGAAAAATCGAAAAAAAATTCCAAAAAATTCCCTAAAATCCAGACCTAAAATGTTGTGCTTCAGAATGGGTCCATCTGATGTCGAAAGACACTAAAAAAAGTTTCATTACCCTATCTCATCCGGAACACCCCGTTTTCAACCCCCAAAGTATTGAAAACTCGAAAGAAAATTCCAAAAAATTCCCTAAAATCCAGACCTAAAATGTTATGCTTCAGAATGGGTCCATCTGATGTCGAAAGACACTAAAAAAAGGTTCATTATCCTATCTCATCCGGAACACCCCGTTTTCAACCCCCAAAGTATTGAAAAATCGAAAAATAATTCCCTAAAATCCAGACCTAAAATGTTATGCTTCAGAATGGGTCCATCTGATGTCGAAAGACACTAAAAAAAGTTTCATTACCCTATCTCATCCGGAACACCCCGTTTTCAACCTCCAAAATATTCAAAAGTCGAAAAAAAATTCCAAAAAATTCTCTAAAATCCAGACATAAAATTTTATACTTTAGAATGGTCCCATCTAATGTCTAAAGACACTTGAAAAAATTAAATTCCCCTATTCCATCCGGAACACTCCATTTTCAGCCCCTAAATTCCTAAAATAATGAAAAATCGAAAAAAAAGTTTAAAAAAATCCCCTAACGTCCAGACTACAATCGTTGTTTTTTTGAATTTTCATCCAAAATAGCGGGTTAACGAAATCGTTCTTTCTTTTAAAACGAATAAAGTGTATCAAAGCGCGATTTGATCTGTTTATTTTATTGAGAATTATCGTGTTTACGAACGGACAGGCGGACGGGCATACAGACTCCATGGCCAAAACTTGATTTTCGGCTTCAGGGGGTTTCAAAACATGGAAATCTGTTGAGAAACCCGACCGGAACCGAAGGCGAGCGAGTGATGGTGAAGCGAAGGCAGAAAATTGAGAAAATGAACATAATTTCAATTTCTGAGAGCTTAGAGGTACGCAAGAAGGCCCAGAGCAGAGTTTGTTAGCGCGTCACCCTTTACCACCGCAGCTAATGAATATTAATTTAACAAACGAAACAATTGTTAACAAATATTTATTGAGCAAAAGTAATTTAAAAAATAAATTTAATTACGTAGAAGAGAAATAAAATTCATTGATTCAATTTCTATCCAAAAAGCTAAATTTTATACTTAAAAAAAGGCATTCTTACTAAAACACATGAATTTTGCACAAAAGAAATTAATTTTCCATCAGGACTGATTTTCTACACAACAAATTAATGTTTAATTATAGTTAAATTTTCGACAAAAAAGATTAATTTTGTACCAAGGAAGATGAGTATTCAATAAAATACAACAAATTTTAACTAAAAAAGATCACTTTCCAATGAAACATACAATAGTTAAACTTAAAAACAAAAAAAATTTTCTACAAAGTAGTTAAATTTTCAGAAAACAAATTTTTCTAACTAAATAGATGAATCATCAACCAAAAAAAACCTCAAATTTTAACAAAGTACTTTCATTTTCAACCCGAAAATATGAAAAAAAAATCGTTTAAATTCTTTGAAATGGCTTTAAATTATTTAAACTAATTCAAAATTCCTTGGATTGTTTTCAAATATCCTAAACAATTCAAATCCTTTAAAATCTCATATCAAACTACTGTATTCAATTAGAAATTCCTTGGAACCTTATAAAATACTTTTAAATATTTCGAAACCTTTAAAATCTTTTGAAAGACCTTGACATGTTTTAAAGATTTCGAAAGTACTTTGGAATTTTTTTAAATAACCCTGCTAAAGTTATTAAAATTCTTTGAAATTCCTTTAAATTATAAAAATAAGTTGAAAATTCCTTGACATCTTTTAAAGCATCCTCAAATATTTAAAATCCTTAAAAAATCTTTTGAAATTTTTTTAGCTCTTGAAAATATCTTGAAATTTTTAAAATACCATGAAATATTTCAAATCCTTTAAAATCTCATACTAAATTATTAAAATCTTTTGAAAATTCCTTGGAATCTTTTGAAATAGCTAGGACTTTTTTTCAAGATTTCTAAAGTATTTGGAATTTAAAAAATTTACCCTTCCAAAATAGTTTAATTCTTTGAAATTCCTTTCAATTATCAAAATAAATTTAAAATTCCATGGCATCTTTTAAAACATCCTCAAATATTTATAATACTTCCAAATCTTTTGAAATCTTAGAAGGGTTTATAAAAATTCCAAAGTACTTTACAAATTTTTAAAAAAAGTTCTAGGCATTTCAAAAGATTTTGAAGAATTTGACAAATTTGAGAGAATATTAAAAGATTCCAAGGAATTTTCAATTGATCACCGAAATTTAATATAAGATTTTAAAGGATTTGAAGGGTATTTTTAAAATTTCAATATATTTTCAAGAGCTTTAAAAATTTTTAAAGATTTTTTAAGGATTTTAAATATTTTAGGATATTTTCAAAGATTTTAAGGAATTTTCATCTTTTATAATATAAAGGAATTTCAAATAATTTTAACAACTTTAACAGGGTTATTTAAAAAAATTCCAAAGTACTTTCGAAATCTTTAAAAGATGTCAAAAGATTTTGAAGGTTTCGAAATATTTGAGAGTATTTTATAAGGTTCCAAGGAATTTCTAATTGACTACACTAGTTTGATATGAGATTTTAAAGAATTTGATATATCTTAGGATATTTTAATAGATTCCAAGGCATTGTCAATTGAGTTCAATAATTTAGTATGAGATTTTAAAGGATTTGAAATATTTCAGTTCTTTTTTCGTTTTAGTCACATATAAATCAACAGTCGGAGAAATGATTTAATTGACTAAATGGTCTAAAATTTCTTAATTTATGAATAAATAAAAAAAAGCTCAAAATATTTGGGTATTTTTCAACGTATCGTACCAAAATCTGTCACTCGCTCTAGGTACATATATAGCGAATAAGCGTGTGAGGAGAAGGCACGAAGAAGCAAGCGCTCGGAGTTCGCAGAATTGGTCGGACTCGTAGAAGGAGAATAAGAGAAGCGACGACTAACCATGCACAGTGGTAGAGCAAATGAAGATAACCTTTTTTTAAATCGGGTATCAAATCTCAACTCTTCTTATCAGGAACAGTAGAATTTTATATTATTTTTTGCATCTGTAATTATTATTAGTCAAATGAGGGTTGACGTCTTGCTTTCTTTCAATATCTTATAAAAAACAGGGGGTTCTCATAGAGTCTAAAGAGAACCGACTTACGGTAATTTCTTTAGATATTAGCTGGAACTATTTCATGACATAAAATTTTATGTCTGGAAGTGAGGGGGTTTTTTGGAATTTTTTGGGGATTATTCAATATTTTAAGGATATTTCAATATTTTAGGGGTTGAAAACGGCATGTTCCGGATGAGATAGGGGAATAAAACTTTTTTTAGTTTCTTTGGACATCAGATGGAACCAGTCTAACGCATAAAATTTTAGGTCTGGATTTTAGGGAATTTAAAAAATTTTTTATCGATTTTTTAGTATTTTGGGGGTTGAAAACTGGGTGTTCCGGATGAGATAGGAGAATGAAACGTTTTTTAGTGTCTTTTGACATCAAATAGACCCCTTCTGAAACATAAAATTTTAGGTCTGGATTTCAGGGAATTTTTTGGAATTTTGTTTTCGATTTTTGAATATTTTGGGGGTTGAAAACTGGATGTTCCGGATGATATAGGGGAATGGAACTTTTTTTTAGTGTCTTTGCACATCAGATGGAACTCATCTGAAGCATAAAATTTTAGGTCTTGATTTTAGGGAATTTTTTGGAATATTTTTTCAATTTTTCAATATTTTGAGGGTTGAAAACGGAGTTTTCCGGATGAGATAGGGCAATGAGACTTTTTTTAGTGTCCTTGGACATAAGATGGAACCAGTCTGAAGCATAAAATTTTAGGTCTGGATTTTAGGGAATTTTTTTTCGATTTTTCAATATTTTGGGGGTTGAAAAAGGGTGTGTTTTGGATTATATAGGGGAATTAAACTTTTTTAGTGTCGTTGGATATCAAATGGACCCATTCTGAAGCATAAAATTTTAGGTCTGGATGTTACGGAATTTTTTGGAATTTTTTTCGATTTTTGAATATTTTGGGGGTTGAAAACGGGGTGTTCCGGATGAGATAGGGTAATGAACCTCTTTTTAGTGTCTTTGGATATAAGATGGAACCATTCTGAAGCATAACATTTTAGGTCTGGATTTTAAGGAATTTTTGGGAATTTTTTTTCAATTTTTCAATATTTGGGGGGTTGAAAACGGGGTGTTCCGGATGAGATAGGGTATTGATACTTTTTTTAGTGTCTTTGGACATAATATGCAACTATTCTGAAGCATAACATTTTAGTTCTGGATTTTAGGGAATTTTTTTTCGATTTTTCAATATTTTGGGGTTGAAAAAGGATGTGTTCCGGATGAGATAGGGTAATGAAACTTTTTTTAGTGTCTTTGGACATCGGATGAAACCATTCTAAAGCATTAAATTTCAGGTCTGGAAGTTAGGGGATTTTTTAGCATTTTTTCCAGTTTCAGTATATTAGGGGTTGAAAACGAGGGTGTTCCGGATGAGATAGGGGAATAGAACTTCTTTTATCATCTTTGGACATCAATTAGAACGATTTTGAAGCATACAATTTTAGGTCTGGATGTTAGAGGATTTTTCCCGATTTTTCGCTTTTTTAGGGGTTGAAAACGAGGGTGTTCCGGATGAGATGGGGAGTTGGAACTTTTACGGGTACCTTTGGTCATCAAATAGACCTGTTTAAAACTTTCAAATTTTAGGTCTCGCACAAAAAAATTTGTCAATTCGTTTTTTTTAAAACGTTGCAAACTTCAGCGAGGTGTATAAGTATATAGGCGAGCGGTGCACCCCTGAAAAGACACACAAAAAAGAGAATTGACCCACTAAATAGAAAACGCAAGGATGAAACCAATTGAGATCGATTAATGATATTATTGTGAACAAAAAACTTCAGATAAACTTTTTTGTCCCGATGGTCAATAATTTGTTATTAACCAAAAACTTGCAAAATTACAACAAATTAAAAAATCGATACGCTGGTCGACTTTTTAGGTTAATTGGATAAAAATAAACACTTTTTGCCTCTTGTCATTTTTTTGGAAAACCCTTTGTTTTAATGTTATAAGCCCTCAAAGGTCAAAAAATGACGAAATCCTGCCATCTTTGAGAATTTTTTTCTTGGCTTCTATCAAAGCTTTTTGCAATTTGAAAAATGGAATATTTTCATCAAACCGTCTTCTGTTGAGCCATATTTCTTTTATCCAACAGATAAATTTATTTCTCTGTGAAATTTGCAATGCAAAAATCGAAAAATAGGTAGGTCCAGAAACCGACTCGACGTGAGAGCACACATAAAA
>NC_046664.1:109130911-109142443 GCF_010883055.1 Belonocnema kinseyi | reverse complement strand
GCTCGCCTATATACTTATACACCTCGCTGAAGTTTGCAACGTTTTAAAAAAAACGAATTGACAAATTTTTTTGTGCGAGACCTAAAATTTGAAAGTTTTAAATAGGTCTATTTGATGACCAAAGGTACCCGTAAAAGTTCCAACTCCCCATCTCATCCGGAACATTGATTGTTGTATTTAGTCCAATTAGTTGTCGTTACATATACCTCGAATACAATAGACGGTAAAATTGACCGAAAGGATTTGAAGAATGAAATTGATGTGTTTTTTTTTTTGGAAATTTAAAAATACCACCTAGATGGAAGAATTTTAGGCAAATCAGTTTATTTAATTTTAATTGATGCCTGATTGTTGTCGTATGGCAAACATTTATTCTACGAATTGCGACCACGGGAGAAACTTTACCCTCTCGATGCTTGTTTTCATACCAATAGATCCAATTCATCAGTTTTAAATTAGATGCCTACGATACGTTATCTTGTTTAATTCTGTAAATATTGAAGAACGAATCAGTAAGTTTGTAAATCCAAAAGGTTATATTATTTCAAGTAAGTTTAAATTGTTAAGATTATAAATTGAAGGATTACATTCTTTTTAAATTAACAATTTTTAAATTAAAAGTTACATTATTTTAATATAAGTTCCTTTCATATTAATAATTGTATAATTCTTATTTATAAATGAACTAAAGATAAAACTTAGGTACATAAAAATTCGACACTCTCATTTATAAATAAAGAATGTTTTAAATTGAAATGGTCCATAATTTACACGTTTGAAATAAAAGCTTTTAACGCTTCTCAATTAATTAGTTTCAAATTAAATACCTAAGAGAGATTAACATTTTTAATTCCGTAAATATTAAAGTATAAATCAGTAAGTTTTTAAATATAAATAGTTATATTATTTTAAGTAATTTTATATTAGAAACATTTAAGAATAAATCATAACATTTTTTTAATCGGAACACTTATTAAATTAAAAGTTTAATTATTTACATTTAAAGACGTTTCAAATTAATAATTGTATTATTGTTATTTATAAAATACGTAAAAACAAAACTTTGGTACCTTAAAATTTAACACTCTCATTTACAAATTGAAAGTATTTTAATGGAATGATCAAAATTGTAACATTTGGAGTTTAATTTTAACACTGACATTGTAACAATTCAAGGCTTTCTGTTTACAAACAATTCGGCTTTTAATTTTTTAGTTTTTAATACTTATTTAAAATTGCTCATTTCCAATGAATATTTGAATAAGATTTTAAATTGAAAAAAACTTTTTATTATTAATCTATCAATTTGAAATTACTTTAATATTAAAAATATTAGACAAAATTTGAAGCGAATGTTTACATGTATTTAACTACTAAGGCTTTCTAATTGAAACAGTTCCATTTTTAACGTTAAAATCTGCAAATGGTTTAATTTGGTTGACTTTCAGAATCGCTTTTTTGGCTTTAAGTCTTCAAAACTGCATACAAGACCTAAAATGAAAAACTTTTAAAGCAAAAGATTTTAGAATCACGTATTGTGAACTGAATTATTTTATAATGGAAAATGTCAACAATTAAAATTAACATTAAAGAAAAGTTAATACCGTTGTTTTTTAATATTCCACAATATCATGTGATATAAAAGCGATCTAATTTCCGGTATAAAAAATAAATCCACTGTCACTTCCCTGTTTTTCTCGGTCTGAAGAAATGTTCGGTCATTTTCCGATCCAACAGCCACACTGAACGTATTTAAATGTTTACATTTTTTGACAACTTACATTATATGCTTGGAACTGAAAAAAGTTGCATATTTCGTATATCTTATTCTTACATCACTATTTGTAAAATATTTTTGGTTCACTTCATAATTTTGCATTCTTAAGAATAAAGTGCCCTTCCTGAAAAGGATCGTGTAAACCGGTTAGTAAGTAAAAATTTGCTGTTTCCTGGAATTTTATTAATAAAGAAAAATGAGCTTGGCGTCGCTTTTGTAAATAAAAATCCAAAAAGCAGCAGACAAATGTCGTTAGGGGCGCTTTTTACTATGTGTGAAGAAGATGTAAATAGAATTGAAGTAGGACAGTGCGATAGCCTACTACTCTACTGTGTAGTACCCTGGCAGAAATTACTATGTTGTACAGTCAACGTAAGCAGTGCGGCGTGTTAACTTTTACTATGTGGAATAGCACAAGCTCTTATTATACCTTAGTATCAAATACTCTCTCAGCTATTCATTTATCCAATGAGTTAAAATATAGATTACTAAAGTGATGGCTCATAGCACTATGCATACTCAACAAAATTAATTTGCGAGCATAGCACAAAATACTTTCACTACAAAGAAGTATTGGCCTTGTAGTGCAGTATTATTTCTTTGCCTAGATGACAATTAGTACTTTGTAAGATATCAACTTCTACTCTCACATCTCATATTTAATACAATCACACATAAAATATTTTGCTGTTCATGACCAGGCAAAAATAATTACATCATCATAGAAGAAAATGCCTATACACCTTTTTAGATATCATACTACTCTTGGTATATTCCACTTTGATATATATTAATTTGGTCATTTCAAAAAATGATAAGTTTTACTATGCGAAAATAGCCGTAAGTCCTAGCCAAATATCATTTTTTGACAGGATTTCTTATTACTGTTACTATTCACTTAGTTAATGCACGTGTTTACTATGTAACCAAGTACTTATTACCCTGATTTCAAAAACCATTTCTCTCCGTGTGACAGAGCTCCAAATGTGAGCAAAAAAGGAAAAACTACATTTTTACATATTATTGTGAATTTTCAGTAACTTATGTCATTTTTCAAATATAAATAATTAGAAATATGCCATTTGAATATGCACAATGACCTTTTAAATAATTTGCAATTGTCTCTTGTGGAAAAATGGAGGAGGCCCTCGTCAGGGCCCACATGGATTGCTCTCATGCCTTTTGGAATCCATGAAGGCAATCCAGCCGTGGTACCATATGGAAACGACATGCTAATCCATAGGGGCCCGAAACGGGCTTCCCTCATGGATCCCTCATGGTTGCCATCATGAAAGCCCTCTTGGTTTTTTTTTGTTTTGCCAGTGCTGGCACCTGTACTGGCATATCTCTGGGATGATAACACTATTCTGTACTGGGCTGTCAGTGTTAGGTGAGCACTGGATATCGCTACTGGCAAAGTACTACCCCAATAGGAAATTCACCATGAACGCAGTTCTGCGTCTGTGCTAACTAGTACCATACTGCTATACTCTAACGATATGACAAAAAAGGTATTAAAAAAATAAATATGAATTGATTTCGAGTATTTCGACTGCAAATATTAATAGTCCTGTTAATAGTGAAACATGTATTATATTTTAAACATTATATTACAAATAAAATTTCTAACGCTACGGGGTATCGAACCTACATATCTATACCTAAATCTATCGCCTAATAGTCGGGGGTGCTAACCACTGCGCTAAACCGACAAGTTGAAACTCGGTGAAAACCCATCCTCATAAGGTACAGTTCAGAAAAGTTGAAGCACCGAATTTTAAGCTTTCTTTTTCTAATTATTTATTATTATACCATGTTATGTAAATGTAAAATACACGAACTGTTAACAGTAATATCAACAAAATAATTATTAAATAAATAATTTAAATCGATTACCATTTTTCTTCGCGTAATATTTCGTTTTTTCACGTTGTAGACTACTTTACAACTTTTTACAATGACGGGAAATGTAATTTTTTATTAACATTTACATTTTTTCATAAAGATGAAACTTACCATTTTTTTCTTTAAAAAAGCAGGAAAAAAGTTGTTTTCAGGACATACGTATTTATAGTTTTTTGAAATTTCAGAACGCATGAACCATATTCTTAAACGTATTTGTTTATGTCCATTTTTAGGATATAAAATATTTACCCTTCCGACTTAGAAATTTTAATCGTTGATCCGTGAGGGCAACTGAGCTGGGTCCTCAGCGGGGGCCTCTATGACACATGCATATTGTCAGAGTTCGAATTTAAAAAAAGTGTTTTTGAATTTTTATCAGAAATTCGCTGTTTGTAAGTTTGAACTCATGAAACCTTGAGATTTCTGGTGTCCAAAAAATATACGTCCTTTAGACTCAAAAAATTTCATCGTTGATCCGTGAGGGCAACCGAGCTGGGCCCTCGCCAGGGACCCTTATGGAACACTCATATGGTGAAAGTTCAAATTTCTGAAAAGTGCCATTCAATTTTTGACAGAAATTCATTGTTTGTAAGGGACCCTAGTAGAATTTCCACGCGTGGAACATCCATGCGGGCCCCCGCGGGGGCCCTCATCCTAAGAGGTCTCAGCGGCTTTTTTTCCACACGGAGTTGAAATAAATGTTACTTACTCAAAGAATTATTTTTTCCGGAAAAATCTAAAAAGAATCGTATTTTCTAATTGAAATGTGAGTGAGTCATTTTTTGAAGTAGTCAATTTTTTCAAGAACATGATGTGACTATTTAAACAAGTAAGTATTGTTTATTTTCAAAATATCTCACAATTGAGCCAAAGATGTCCATTTTTTTCTCAACTTAGTATCACATGCTACTTTTTGTTAAATAATTACATAATTTAGATATATTACTTCTAATGATTGACATATTTCTGTTTGTTAAAAAAAATTTTATTTGCTGAAGCACTTTTCTTCTGATAACTTAAAAAAATAATATCAAATGAAACACATACAATTATTTTTTGGATTGTATAGTGTATAAAAAGAATATATGAATCATTTTTTTCAAATTAACAGTACTTACTACTATCTCAAATCATTTAATATTATGTTTAACGCAGGAAATACGATTTAAAAATATTTTCCGAAAAACGATTGTTAAAAAAAATTATATTTGTGAAAACTTAATGTACGAAAATAATGTAATTATTGAACAAAAAGTAGCATAGGAGACAAATTTGTTACACGATGTTTTTAAGATTGCATGTAAAAAAATCGATCTCTGGTTGAATTTGTTGAAGAAAGAGCTATATTTAAAAAGAATAATTATGTATATGCTAAATTAATTTCAAATTTTTTAACCATACCGATGCGGAGATAAGTAATGTCAAAATTGACTACTTTAACATGAAGTTCATGAACAGTGCATAGGCACTCTCCACATTTTAATTCATAGTAATCAAACGCTCTGGTAGAGAAATTTTAAAAAATGTCGGTATTAGTGCTGCTTCAAAATACAAATTTAAAAAAATATATATCAAATTTTTCCATCACATACACTAGCCGTCCAATAAGACGACGCACGCGGGACTTTCACGGACCGGCAATACGACGCGACGGCGTGAGGGGGTCTCCTTATTCTGAGCTGAGAGCGTGTGCGGTGTAGAGCGAACTTACGCGTTTAATGAAACATTAGGTCGTGTGCATTGCAGAGAAGAAAGTGGAGGGAATAGAGGTACGGCCTCCGCCGTCGTTTCGTTGAGCGTTCGCCCGTCGTTCTGTTGAGCGGGTCGTCTTGCCGAAGGTCGTCTTTTTAGACGGCTAGTGTAGTTTCATAGATAATTCAATGAAAAACATTGAAACTTTAGTCACTTTCAAACTGATAAACGTAACAGTATCACATAGCAGCAACACTGTTCCCCCTCTCCAGTTTATCTACTGTACCAAGCTATTCAAACGCACATGACAGTTGATCAGCGATGGTTAGGTATTAATTTCGACGTTGCATGATCTAAGAGTCTGCTACTGGCATAGCAGTGGTGACTATACGAATACACCCATTCTACGAATTCTATGACAGTATTGCACTGAAATCTTAACCATGCGGGACCGTGAAATTTTGTCCATATAGTATGGCTTGTCGACGCCTCACGGAACTGTGCTATTTGTACGGGGATGGGATTTGCATACAACCTTAAGACAATTTCCTACTCCAAACAATGACCAACTATTACATTTCATTCAGAAAATATGATTATTTTAAAAAATGTTTGGAAATAAATGTTTAAATATGTTAATTTATTTAAACAATCAAAAATTGTTTAAAAATTCATGGGGGATATTCAAATGATCAATTAGTAATTATTTTTATGAAAAAATACAGAAATGACTGAAAATTAATAGTAATACGTAAAAATGCATTTTTTTCATATTTGAATCATATTTGGGGTCACTGTAGGGGGTTGAAGGTAGGTTGAAAAAAAGTTATTGGTATTTTTTTATTCCGTAGATAATCCTCTTCAATACCTAAAAAACTTGGCATGTTTCGTTCAAACACCAAATCATGAGTTCAATTTTTCGAAAATTTCCAAATGTTAATTAAATGAGATTTCGAAGTACCCGGTGGCACGCTTTAATATTTGGATTTTTGTGTGACTTGCCCTCCAGAGTGAAAAAAAATTTGCAATGCATTTTTGGGTCATCCTCATGTATATGGCTAGCTCTGTACTTCATATATTATATGCAGCGAAGAGCGCCTTATTGAGAGGCAGAGCATGCAAGTCTCGAAGTGTGAAGGACTTTGAAGGGAGTAGCGCGCTTCCGAGAAAAATTTTCCCTATAGCCCCGAGAGACGCCCTATTGAGAAGCTCGACTGTATTAACATTTTGATACTTTTCAGAGGCCTATTTTGACGCCTCCATTCGATATGAGTCCATGTGCTGACAGCGCCGTGTATGCAAGTATTCCCCATACTATCGCATATTCCCCATAAATGCGCATACTATCGGCGAGAAAAATGTAGGCATCTGGGTTTGAAGCTTAATACTCAGCCAACAAAATTCTAGTGTAATACGTTAATAGTCATTTAAAAGCTTAAAGTGTTATATGTAAATAAGCTTAAAGACGCTAATATAAAAAAAAACCTTTGTGCTTTGCAGACTCAAAAATGTAAAAAAAGTAATGAATTATGGGCACACTTAAATAGAGTCAACTTTAGAACATTATTTTTTATACAAGAGGCAATGAGAAAAATTGGAAAAATTCATGAATATTGGAAAACTGCAGATAGTATAGTTCGCGACGACAGTAAATTTACGACTGATCCCTCATGCCATTCTCCTGGTTGAGTTATCTAGGACCAGAATCGACTTATTCCGTTTCTAACTTAAAAGAGTAGCAACAAAAAATGTTGAAGTGGAAAGGAATATAAACAAGGTGTTTCAAGTAGCTCCAGTAAAGTAAAGATTCTATACAGCTGAAATTCTGATGCCAGTTTTACTTGGGCCCGATATAACCGAAGACTCTCAAGTTATGGTTATGTTTACCTTACTCTGTACTAAATTCTTAGTAGAATTTCTTTCAAATGTTTTCGTAGAAGTAATGAAAGGATTAAATAGCATAGGCAGATGTTTCGATGTTATCCTAAAATTTTTTTCATCGATAGGTAACGGAGACACTTTTTTTACACTTCGCTTTAAATCGCCGGTTGCAGTCTTAACAGTGACAGTTCTAATCACTCTATCTTCGCCAGGATGAGCTCTAATAACGCGTACAAAGGACCACTGTATCGGTGGTAGATTATCATCCTTCAGCGAACCACTGGTTCCGAATATTTAATTTGTTTAAATATTCCTTATACCAACCGCTCGAGAAATGTTGACGAAGTTTTTGAAGATGTTGCCAAGTAAAACTATACTTGAAGTTGTAAGAATAAGGAAAGAGTCGTCATACAACGTAGTTAGTCAGCAAAGATGAGCGTAGGTAGATGTGCGAAGTCAGTGCCAAGTCTGTACGAAGTCAGAACGAAGTCATCGAGTTTGAGATCGAGTGGTATAAAAATAGTCGAAAAGGGCGTCAATGTACGCTGCAATGTACCGTACGTGCCCAGTTAAACCGAGTCATGAAGGCAGGACGAAGTCAGAATGGAAGTCAAATGAAGACACGAAAGTAAGATTGAAGTTGCACGATATTACTAAAATAACGTTACATTGACTTCAGCGGACTTCGAAGTGAATAGCCCCTCGGGCTCGTCAGAGGATCGCCGATAAGGAAGTGACCATATGTAAGGACTAGCAGGTCATTAGGATGGGTGGAAACAGGAGTTAAAGGAGGAGAATTTAAAATTCCTTCGACTTCGATGACAAAGGATTTCAACTGTTCCAATGTAAATAATTCGTCAGCAATTACGCTTTTAAGGTGATGTTTAAATTACTTCACTCCCGATTCCCATATGCGACCGAAATGAGGGGATTATGACATTTTCTTTAATGTTCATTTCAATTCATTAGAGCAAAGGTTTCCTTTAATAGACTATTTGCGGCTGTAAGGTCGCTAACAACTTCTACATGAGTTGCCTTTACCACAAGACAAGCGAAAACAGAAACATACACTACTTGAAACTACTTGAAACGGATTAACGAGGTAACAACCGACACATTTGCAATATATTCTCTGAAGTTGATTACGCCCATCACTTATCCAAAAATTTTGTCGAATTGCGTAGAGAGTATTTTGGATACCACTATGATAATTTTGTTTGTGATAGTATCGAATTATCAAATCTGTTACATGATGTGATTTTGGGAAGCAGGATCGGCTGTCGCTGAGAAAATGCGAGATCAGAATTTTTTAATCTTCTCCCTTATTCTCAGGATGTTTTCGTCATTGAGGAAATGATCTAAATTCAAGAGGCTGCTTGTTTTCTCTATTTAATTACCTTTTTTTGTAACAAACGTATTATAAAGGCAAACGCGTTTTGCTGAATTCTTTTAATGATAAAAATTTCGGCAATTTTTTGTTCTGTTATTGGCAAAGGGCCTGTCATTTTCGCGCCTGTTAAGTTATTACGTAGTAACAATTATTTTTATTTTTAGTACTCTGTTAGAAAACTTCAAGTTTAAGAAAAGGGCAAACAATTTCAGATTCTGTGCCCCAGGGTGTAGATGTCGACGATCGTATAACCAAAGATAGACGTAAAGCGAACAGACCCCACGAGGGCTCTCTAATGTCTTTGGGTTTTTCCTTGAACTGACCAATCAATGTCTACGAACCTCAAAATTTCCACCCATCTCAGGTTTGGCAAAATTAGAGACACGCCCTTTTTTCGCCCCTGGCTGGGCCTCGATACGGCTTTTCCAGTCAGATTTCTCTTCGCTTCCAAACGAACAATCGAAATTTCATTTCATTTTTTTTCACCTACAAACATAAGTTTTTGAAATGAAAGCAACAAGCTACAAAAAACTTCAAAGCCAAAAATGAGAAAGATTTCTGAAAAAATTCTGGCTTCCTGTCAGAAGTAACCAGGCGAATTTTCCTTTTTTGTTTTAAGGGATTTACCTCAAATTTTGCGTTGAGGCCATTTATGAGGCCGTATGTTGAAGTTGAGGCCATTGAGATTCGGGTATGACCAGCCATGATGGCCCTTCCTTCTAAATGAAATTTTTCAAAAAATCATGCGGCAGTTAACCACGATATATCGCGTCAGCTGGATTATCAATCTAAGGAACGTGGCACCATTGTTCCACTTGAGGTTGATGTTGAATGTCTGCAACGCGATTCGCGACAAATGTTTTCAACATATGTAGTGACGTATGAATCCAAAGTAACGTGATAGATGAATCAGTCCAAATGACAGTTTCTTGAAATTGAATATCAATTTTTCCTTTGACCTGATATTTGGACTTGAATCTAATTTTAACCATTAGCCTTATCCCGTTTCTAACCTAAAAGAGTAGGACCAAGAAATTTTAGGGTGGAAAGGAATATAGACAAGATCATTCAAGTAGCTCAAGTTAAGCGACGATTTTGTACATCTAACATTCTGATACCAGAGTATAACCGAATACTCACAATTTATGGTTATGTTTACCTTACTTTATACTAAATCCTAAGTAGAATTTCTCTAAAATGATTCCAAAAAAGCAATAAAAGGATTAAGTAGCATAAGCAGATGTTTCGATGTTATCCTCAACTTCTTGAAAAATTCTGAAAGCTATATAAACGAGTCTCAACGGAATATAGCTGCTGAGAAAGTTTTCGAACAACGAAAAGGCAACGAAAGGAATATTTAGAAACCAGCGGGCGTGTCTTTTTTTGCTGTCAATGCCTGGGCCAGAGTTCAGGAACACATGGGTCAAAGAAAGGCATCAGCGGTCGGCAGAAGAAAAAAGGCGCCCCCTGCTTTCTGACACTTGCTTTCCAATCCAAAAAATGTCTAAAATATGAATTTTTTAACCTAATATTTGAATTTTTAATAAAAAAAGTTTCATTTTCTACATAAGTAGCGTTTACATTTTTCAGCCTGCAATTCACTAAAAAAATGTACATTAACCTCTTTAAGCTTATTCACGTAGAACAATTTAAGCTTTGAAATGACTGTTAACCGGCGGGATTTTACCGGGAGTGGATGCTAATCTGAAAAATTGCACCCACTCCTAGCGAAATCGCGATAAAATATTAGCCTTCTGTATTTTGCCCGAAAGTGTCTTAGCATCTTGTATACACGCAGGGATGCTTTTCAGGGTATTAACCAGTGAAATATTGGCACCTTCAAGAGCGCCGACAATAAGGACGATTAGCTTGCCAGAATATTCTGGATATAACCTTCGCAACTCCCTTATAAGCTATATACCTCTCTTTCATCTCATTTTCTTTGGCTATGATATATTTGTGGAAAACTCGATAACAAACATGGTTCGTTTCTCGAAGTCAAGGAGAACTAATACAGGCCTTAAGTGCACAACAGAAATAGTTTTTGAGAATATAAAGTTACAGTATATGCGGCTCTTCTCATTTACGACAATTGAATCGATTTTCCTAGTATCATTTAAAGAAGCGGTATTCAGGCTAATGCCGTAAGAGTGACAGAGATGGTAATAAAGCACTCTTAGTGCCATATTGTGCCTTTGGATGTAGGTCGTTCCCGCATGAGTTGGAAACTAGATAGTATGTGTGATAAATGCTCGGGGTGTGCATGACACGCCCTGCAGCTGTAATCGGGAATGTCTTGGCTTAAAATGTGGGACAGTATGTTAAGGTGGAAATGACACCGTCTTGACATGCCAAAAATAAAATTCCCGGGCCCGACTTCAATCCGGGTGATTTAAGGAAGGTAAGAATTTGCCAAGGGGCTATTCACTCTGAAGTCCAACGTTTAGAACGTAAGAATTTTGCGTGAAGTCTTAACGAAATCAGTTAAAGTTATGAAAAGCAAGAAATCGTAACGTTGAAGTCGTTGTAGCTATGATTAAGTCAGTAAAACTAT
The DNA here is from genome assembly GCF_010883055.1 of Belonocnema kinseyi. Taxonomy (NCBI): domain Eukaryota; kingdom Metazoa; phylum Arthropoda; class Insecta; order Hymenoptera; family Cynipidae; genus Belonocnema; species Belonocnema kinseyi. Next base: position 109,131,244 of record NC_046664.1, on the reverse strand, counting down.
GTTAGAAGTTGTAAAGACAAGATAAGAGTCGTCATAAAATGCAGTGAGTCAGCAAATACGAACGTAGCGTCATGCGAAATCAGTAACGAGTCAGTACGAAGTCAGAGTGAAGTCAGAGTGAAGTCAGACGAAATCAACACTTCCGCGTGCGTTAATTCAAAGATATTATAAACGTAGATGCGGTGCGGGGCGTCAGAGTGGGGAATTATATATATAGGATATTACATTTTCTGCCCTATCGAGGTGATGCCCTCACCGTACTACGAAGTCGAATTCTTGTTTTCTCATTCTTCGTAAAATATGACGGTAAAGCAGTAGAAAGATTTTTTGAGG
>NC_046664.1:109110923-109130811 GCF_010883055.1 Belonocnema kinseyi | reverse complement strand
TTAAGATGCCAATACAATTTACACAACACTAATTGTAAAATTTGCAAATTTTTAGGCCTTCAGTTTAAGAACTTGAATTTTAACGTTAAATATGCTTCATTTCAGAATACAGCCTTATTGTTTGAATTTTCAGAATTTTCGTTATTAGTTATAGGTTAGGTAAAAAATAACATTATGGGACCATTTTCCATGTTCAATTGCAATCCAGCGAGTAACTTTCTTCCGCTTTTTTTGAAAGTCGATCCTCTGCTTTCAGTTTTCTTTTTAAAATATACCTTAAATTCAACGCATTTCAAATTCAATATTTGCAGCTGCATTTAGATGTTTTTTGTTTTAAATATCAATTAATTAAAACATTTTATTTATTTTCCACGATTGTAATTTATAACTTCTGAAATTGAATAATTCTATCTCAAACATGAAAAAGTATAGACTAATTTCATATTTAAAGAGATTCTATCACATATATTGAACTATTAAAACCTCTGATCTTTTTTAAGGTTTTTAAAACTCTTTTAAAAACTTTTTAAAACAATTTTGATTGTGATTTCTTAATAAAAGAATAAGTGTTATTTAGTCTCCAGAACAGCAATTTTAAAAATATTTAAAGCTTTAATAGTTGAGACATTTAAACTTGTAGTCTTCAGTATATTGAATACTTTTGAATTTAAAGCTATTTAAATATTTCATCTGAATTTTTGAATGGAAAGTGTTCGATAATTTTAGATTGAAACCTCTCAAATTATTTAGTTACAAATTAAAATCATACAACTTCAAGTTTTATTTATTTTTAAAATAATTTCCCCCCCCCACAAATTATTATTTGTTTGTAAGAAAATAACGCCTGATTTTTGTAAAAATTAACAAATATATATTAAAGGCTCACTCAAGGTCATTTTTGTTCAAGAAGCTTGTTCCTGAATAAATTAACTCTTATTGTTTCCGATTTCGTTCTGTCACTCAGGGATTGTGTTTTTCATAGAAAACATTAAAATGTGGTTTTTTTCACGTGTATAAAACTATAATTGAAGGTCACTCGGGGTAATTTTATGTGAAAAATATTGCCTTATAAAGAATATTTGTCAAACAATAGAATGGATTTCTTCGCCCGAGATACAAACGTAAATTGTACTACAGTCAAAACAACTGGAAAAATTTAGACGAAAGCCAAATTCAGTAAAGAAAACAAACCTTTGTCGACCTATAAATACTAATTTTATTTCCCGAAATATTTTTAAAAAATCTCTTTGAAACACTTTTATTGCAAATATTTAATAGAAGAAAAATATTTGTTATAAAAATAAAAATAATGCAATTTTGACATACAATTCTTAAAATAAAAAAATCTGTGTGTCAAACCACAATCCAATCCGACTATTCCTTCAAAAGTTATCCGATATACAGACAACCACAATCACAACCACAATAACGACGACGTAGACGCCAGAGAGACAGACATATACCGATGTAAAAACTTGTTTTTCTGACTCAAGGAGCCTCAAAACGTCGAAATTTAATGAAATTCGCGAAAATCATTTTTCGCATAAAACTCTTCTCATTATGGATGAGAATGTGATAAAATAATCATGGGGCCTTGAAAAAGTAGCGTTTTTCGCCTCTTGACTTTTTTCCATATCAAGCTTTTTTTACTTCAAATGTCCATTTTCGTTTGGTTTTTTGAATTTTGAAAATCCTTTAACTATGGTAAGTTTGATTTTATCAAAAAAAGTGGTCAAAGTCCAATTCGATCCGACCAGTCTTTCGAAAGTTATCCGGTATACAGACAACAACGACGACGCCGGACAAACAGACCCCGACGAAAAAACTAGTTTTTCTGACTCGAAAGGCCTCAAAACGTCGACATTTGATAAAATCCGAAAAAGTCATTTTTCATAAAAAAAAACTAATACCTTCTCATTTTGGATGAGAATGTAAAAATTATCAACAAGATTTGTAAAAAAATCTTTCAAAGAATAATATGATTGTCCCGTAAGTTAGAACCGAAAAATTACTAGTTCAAAAAAATGAAAGTTGTTCTAAATATTGAGCTATACTCGCGACCGGGACAAATCGGGAAAAGAAAGTAATTTTGAAAATTGAACTGCAGTTCGAGTATTAAAAATTTAACAGTGATTGATTTTACAAGATGATTCTAGATCTGTTGAAAATGATATAATTTACATACTTTAACGTTAAAATTTGAACTGATTTAATTCGAAAACCTTAGTAGTGACACAAGTGTAAACGTTCGAATTAATGGCTTCTTAAATGAACACCTTTATTCAATTTCAAAATCTTTTTGAAGTATTATTTCAGTATAAAATATTCCATTTTTAATCTATTTAGTTTGGAAATTTAAAAAAAAACAGTTTTGAATAGTAAACAATTTGAAAAAGAATTGTCACAATTTCAAAGTGACAAATTTAAACTTTGAATGTTACAATTATAATTGTTTTATTTTTTTATCTGTATTTCCAAGGTAAAAGTATTTTATTTTGATTCTTAAAGAACAGGATTTTACAAAAATGTTAGGAAAAATGGTAATCAGTCTAAAATTCATTTAAAAGTTCCGACAATTTTTAAAAATAATTTTAAAAGATTTGAAATAATTTAAAAGAGAATTGATACTTTTGATGATTTTAAAACGTTTTAAAATGTTGACTTTTTATTTTGAAAAATTACATAATTTAAAGAGGAGGTATAAAAATATGGTACCGTTGAAACAATCCCGAAAGGGATGAACGAAAAATCCCAAAAAATGAAATCTCCGGCATCTGAATAATAATTTTATAAAAATTGTATTAAAAAATACATTAAAAAACACGTGCGCTTTGGATGCAAAAAATGTTCTGTCTAAATTTTCTTCGTACCTACATAAGAACATTTTTGAAACAAACTTTGCAAGATTCAATTCAACAACGATTTGTATCAAAATTTATTTTGATTATTTTTTTATTAAAAAAAAATTCGATTTTTCATACAGAAATATATATTCGATTGTTTTTTCAATAAATAAATAATATTTAATAAACAGTTTTTTGAATTGTTTAAATTCATGAATTTTCTAGTTCGGATATTTTATAATTCAGTAATTTTCTTAAGGGATTTTTAAAATTCGGTAATATTTTATTGTCCGGAATTTTATTTATTTTATTTTTCGTGAATTCTCCAATTCGACTTTTATAATTTCGGGAATTTTATTCTTTGGTTATCTTTCAATTTACGAATTTTACAGTGTCGGGAATTTTATTTTTCGGGATTTTTCAGTTGCTTTTTCCGAAAAATAAAATTCCCACATCACTGTAAAAATTCCGATATTGTAAGATTGTCGAAATATAAAAGTTCCGAATTCGAAAATTCTCGACAACTTACAATCTTATAGAATTTGAGAATTGCCGACAGAAAATTTCCGAATTATACAATATCTGGGCTAGACAACTCCCTAATTTGAACAATTAAAAAATAGCTTGATAACAAATATTTTTTAAAATAGAATAATAAAATACTTATACCAAATAAAAAACTTTTTTAATGTTTAAAGTTTCTAAAAATTATTGTTAGAATTTAAAATAACAATAACTGAACAAATGTATTTTTGAATAAAAAACGATGTTTGAAAATGTGTATTGTATTTTTATATGCTACAGAAAACTCTCGCAAAAATAAAATTATTATTTAAAAAAATGAAAATAAAAGTCGCGTTAAATTAGTCTGAATTGAATCCTGTAAAGTTTGATTCAATTGAAGCTCACGTGTTTTTAAATTTATGTTTGTATCACATTTTTATACAATTATTGTTATTTTAAATTAAAACCATAATTTATCAAAATTAAACATTAAACAAAATTTCTATAATAAAAATATTTGATTATTGTATTTGTGATAAATAAATAATATTGACCGCAAAACTGTTTTCTCAATTTCTGCAATTCGGGAATTTTCTAGTTTTTATATTTGATCATTAGAAAGCATTCGGCTTGGGGTTTAATTATTCGGGAATTTTCAAATTCGATAATATTGTAAACTGTCCAGAATGTCATTATTCTAGAATTTTTAAATTCGGGATTTTCAGGTTTCAGAATTTTATAATTTCGGGAAGTTTACAGTGTCGAAAATATTTCGAACATTTTAAAAAATTTATAAGATTGTAAAAAAGTCTGGAAGATTTTGAGGCATTTTTTTTTGCAGAATTTTACATAAATTTTACGACACAATGGAAATCATTATAAATATATTTAAAAGTTCTGAAAAACTTAAAAAATGATTTGAATTATATGTATGTTTCGAGTAAGCTGTAGTAATTATAATAATTTAAAGTTTATTTTTAAATATATTTTATGGAACATGATATTTTTTATGAATATGAGAGTGAAATTCTGTTCGTCTAGTTTTGTTTGCCAATGCGAAACGTAATCTCGCTTGTAACTGTCGTCTTAACATCTAAAAACCGAAAGAGCAATTTTCATATCACTCGGAATTATAATTCTATTTTTATAAAAGTCTAAAAAAAATCCATAGAAATTGCAAACCATAAAAATAAAAATAAATAATATTAAAGAACTATGTACAGACAATATATAGAATGAAAATTATAAGTAATAATTTTAGAAATATTGGGAAATATATGAAACCGTAATATAAATTATTCATCGACTTTTATTTGTGGTATTTATTAAAATAACCATGTTTTGCAAAGTTATAACTTATAAATGTAAAAATGTTTTAATTGGCAATTTACTAAATTTACTTTCAATCCAAATGGTTCTTGTCCGAGCTAAGTAACCATTAGTGTGCCTCGAGGGGCCTACTGAGAATTGCTTACAGCGCTCCAAGTGGTTGTTGTCGATGGGTGCTATAGCCGGGGAGCGGTGGGTAGAGGGGAACTGACAATTTTCGCCGGACGCGCCGTCTATATTTATCGCGGGTAACTTAGCCCACACCGCATCTACGTTTATAATATCTTTGGTTAATTCCATACGGCAGGGTGAAGTTGTGCCCTTGCATCGATTCTCCGAAGCATATTTTGTCCCAGGCGCGGTTATCTTCAGACTGTAATTATCGGGCGCGTATTAATAATTGAAATAAACAATATTGATACATTTTTTAAAACAATTTTATGTTAGACTCCCCTTTTCTGGGCTATCTATCATGAGTATTTTTTGCAAGAAAAAACCAAGTGAGAAATAAAATATGTAATTCTACAATATAAACAATATTTAGTGACTTTTTAATAATGCTTATAAATGATTATTTCTTGATAAAAAATTATTAAATGGCCAATAAATTTCACTAATAATGTATTTTTTGGTTACCTTGCTTATTTTCATTGGGAAATGAATATTTTATTGTGGGAAAAGGTGATGTTAAAAATACAATTTAAAAATAATGCATCTTTAGATAATGTATTGTAGGTTTTCCATTTTTTCTCGACTAAACGGTACTTTTTCGTTAGAAAAAGATTAAATGGCCAAGGTAACTTACAGTTTGTGCAGTTGTAGGTTATTTCTTTCTTTGTCGGTTTAAATAAATATATTTTGGCCATGAAAAAGGCTAAATTAGAAAATACAGTTCAAAATGTATTTTAAGTTTATCTCTTACTTTTTTGGTGGGAAGGAAACCAATGCCTTATGACGAAAATGGGATAAGTTGTTAATAAAATTGGCATATAATACAGTTTTTGGGAATATCTTCTAGGTTGTCCGTTTCCTCTCAATTAAATAGTTGTTTTTTATGGAAAGAATTAAATAGCCCAAGAAATTCTCTAGTAATGTTTTTTAGTTTGTGTTATTTATTTTCTCGTGAAAATGGATATTTTATAATTCAGAAAGTCCACGCTAGAAACAAAATTCAGAAGTAAGGCATTTTCTGGTTATGTTTTAGACGTCTTCCGTTTTCTATCGACTAAATAGAAGCACTTAGTACTTTTGATTGAAAAAGCCTTGATAGCCAGTAACCTTACTAATAATACGGTTTTAGGTTATTTATAACTCATTTTCTATGGGAAATAAATATTTTATGATTTTCTGACTCTGTGTATGATGAAGTGTAAAGATCCGTTAAAAATCAGACATGAAAAATTTGGACGATTACATTGCACTATTATAAATGAGAATCTAAAAATGTACAGTTTTAATGCTGTATATTACTTACTAGATATATGAATATATGTAAAACAAGACTGTTGTATTTAATTATTATGGTTCTATATAAATTTTAAAAAAAATCGTACTCAGTGGGTACGAAATAGCCGAAAATCTGTAAAATTTCATTTCTCACACTGAATAGCGTTAAAATTGAACCTGATAATTTTTAACGCTATTTATTCTCTTCTATTATTATTATTAATATTATTATTAACATTATTACGAAAAAGGGAGGAATGGCGGGAAGAGGTTATGGAATTTTTACATTGATCTAGAATGATCGCGTTATTCATTTAAATAACACACTCGTTCCGCAACACTGCTCCGACCCAGTTTTCTGATTAATATATGTAGCAATCGCCCCAAGTAAAGACCCTGAAAAAGTCTTCGTTTGAAATTCACCATTTGGGTGCATTAGTATCCAAGGTTTTTTTTTCAGGCGTCATTCACTCTACTGGATTTCAGCAAAATTACAAATTGAGTACAACATAGCAAAAAATCCATTCAATGTTATTTCTTAAACTAAAATTCCGAAAAATTTAAAACCATAAGTTTCAATGATGTAAATTTCTTTGTTTATGTCGAAATATATATTAAACAAGACTATTTGATTATATTGTCATAGTTCTTTAGTTAAGTGTCAAAGAATTACCTAATTCGTACAAAATATTAAAAAATCCATGAAATTCTATTTCTTACACGAAAAGGCATGAAAATGTAGACCGTTTAGTTTCGAGGAGGTACACTTTTTTCTGCATATCTGAATATGTGTTGAACACGACTGTTTTATTTCTTAATCATGGCTTTAAAGCGTCAAAAAAAAATAATGACATTTTAATAAATTTCCCTCAAGTTAGCGAAATAAATTAAAAAAAATGCAAAGTTATTCTATCAGTAATTTGACATTTTTTTGCCTCCTATTTTTTGTGTAAAAAACATTTCCGCGCTTTTTAAAATTATTAATATTTTATGTTTTGCTAACTTTCTATCAAGATGATAAGACATCCATATAAAGAAACCTGAAAGTATTTTATAAAAAAAAATTAGGCAAATTTTGTGTTTAACTAATTGTCGGCTTTAAAGCCGACATCGTTACTATTGACATTGTTGCGTTGATAATTTGATTTTAATTGATCGAGAAATTTAATCTTTAATAATAAAAAAATAATTAAAAAGTTATTTTTTACACAAATAATTAGCAGCAAAACACAAATACACATAGTCGAAAGGGACGTCATGACGCTGCAGTGCACAGTACGCACCGAGTTAAACCGAGTCATGAAGTCAGGACGAAGTCAGCACGAAGTCGACAGTTGTCGCTTGAATTCATCGAAGTCAACAACTAACGAATTCAAGAACTAGAATCAAATGAAGTCACGAAAGTACGGTTGAAGTCGTACGACATTGCTGAAATAACGTTACGTTGACTTCAACGGACTTCGAAGTGAATAGCCCCTCGGCATTTGCTCACACGACATCGACTGATCTTGAACATTTCTGTGGTAGATAACGTGCATCCTTTTATCAAGAGCTGTTCACGGATTTTTTTCTCCTGTACTTTATTAATCTGGGATTTCAGGGGTGAGTACTCGAGATAGATAAGACTTAATGCATTTTTCTCACCTCTGATATTGAAGTCAAGGCTAACAAGAGGACCGTTTGGGCTGCTTTTTTTGTTTAAATTGATACTCTCCTCAATGAAAGATACATACCAGAGGTTTTCTGAGAAAAATCAAGAAGACGCAATTTTGATCCATTTTCGACAAAAATGCATTTTAAAAATTGCGAACGCATTGTCATCGAGCCGATGCATGATTATTTCGAAGCATTTGTTTCGAAGCTTGGCTGATAGCCGCAAGGTTGCGCGTTGGATATCATGCCATTTGATAATTATTTATTCCTTTTATTCAATAAAAACTCTATAGTATTTTCATTATCACTCTTTTGGACAATTGTGTATTTTATTAAAATTCTTTGTTCATCAATAGTTTCTAGTATTTACGTTTTTAAATTGAAGAAAAAAGTGTTGCAAATAAAAATTTCAACAATAAATACAAAATTAAATTGTTTTCCGCAAGTTAAAAAAAATCACATAAATAATATACAACTATCTTTAATACGTGAAAATAAACTTTCAAGACACTTCTGCTTCTTGATAGTAAATATTTGTGAAGTGAGACACTGCATCCACTGGCATTTCGTATTTATTATTGACATTTTGATTTTAAACACTATGTCCCTACTTCGATTTAAATATATAAACATTAGAAACTATTGAACTTGAAAGAATTTTAATAAAATGTCCAATCGTCCAAACGAGTGATGATAAAAGTACGAAAAACAAAGTTTTCATTTAAAATAAGAAATAAATAATTATTAAATAGCATAAGTATATTAAATGTTATTCAAAAATGGAATAAACAAGCATTTTGATAGATAAAAATAAATAAATAAAAAAACAAAGTATGGATATTGATAATCGAACGCGCGACCTTGTGGGAGCCAAGCGCTCTACCAGGGAGCTACCGACGCTTCGAAATACTTTTGCACCGACTCGACGATCATCTGTTCGCAATGTTTAGAACACATTTTTCTCGAAAACAGGCGTAAATTGCGTCTTTTTGTTTTTTTCTACTTCAGAAAACCTCTGGTATGTACCTTGCATGGAGGAGAGTATCCATTTAAACTAAAAAAGCAGACCTAAAGGTTTAAAGTCCAAAAAGTAGGCAAAGGAGCGTTTCTGTACAAAGCAGCGGAGGAGGCTGCTAAACACTCAGTCTTGACTTCAACATCAGACAAGAGGATGCACGGCATCTTCCACAAAAATGTAGAGGATCAGTCGATGTCGTATGAGCTAACTTTTGCTTTCCTTAAATCATGCACACTCCGAGCATCAAGGACACTTACTATATAGTTGTCCAATTCATGCGGGAAAGACTGACATCCAAAGGTACAATGCGGCACTAAAAGTGCCTTATTAACATCTTTGTTACTTCTACAGCATCACTCTTAAAACCGTTCCGCTAAACGCTCCTACGGCAATCGAGTCAATTGTAGAGACTGAGATGTGTCGCATATACTGTAACTACATATTTTCGACAATAGTTTCTGTTGCACACTCGAGGTCTGACATGGTTCTTCTTGACTTCGAGAAGCGAATCATGTTCGTTATCGAATTTTCGGTACCAACTGACAAAAACATCATAGCCAAGGAAAATGAAGAGAAAGAGAGGTATAAAGACCTGATAAGAGTGTTGCGACAATTGTATCCGGAATATTATTTTAAACTAATCGTCCTTATGATTGGTGCTCTTGGAGGTGCCAAGCTTCTATCGTTAATAGCCTGAAAAGCATCCCTGCGTGTCAAATGATGCTAAGACACTTGCGGGCAAAATGCAGAAGACGGTCGCCCTTGGGTCGTTCCGTATCCTCAGAGTGCATTAGAGTTTTGCTGGATCATCGTATTAAATCCGTCACAGACTGAGAGTTTTGCTGGAAAGGGTGCATGTTTTTTGTTTATTACAGTGCGCTTTTTATCCTAAGACTTTTTTTGTTTCGACGTTTTTTATCTATAAAAAATTTTTGTTCTATATAACTGAAATATAATAATAACCTTCTACGATTTATTCAATGCATTTTTATCTTTATTCAATGTTTAACAGACGTAAATTTGGAACATTAAGTTCTTATTATAACATCCACTATAGTCCTCATACATTATTGGACTACACTTATTCATTTAGAATCATGTTTTTCATTTATTGTTTATTCTGTAATCAGCACAAGAACCATTAAAATAGCGAAACTCGTTTTGGGCATAAGAAACAATAAAAAGTGAAAATTACAAATTATAAATTTGGAAACCTGAAAGACGGAAAATCAGATAATTAAAAACGCCAATTACGAATTAAGCTAAGATACGGAAGGCAAGCAATAAAAAATTGGCAATCAATTTTGAACTTTGCCTGCACTATTTGGTGTTTTTATTTATTCTCTGCTATATTATGTTTGTTAAATTGCGTTAATTATTCTCTCATAAAGTAAAAAAGTGGATAAAAAGTTAAAAGTTTCAGAAAAAACTAAAACTATCTAGCATTACTATAGGCAAGGATAGTTCTAAACAATAATTTGTTGAAACAATTGTTTTTGTTAAATTTAATTATTACCACACTCTGAGTGAAAACTGGACAAAACGTTGAGCATTTCAGAAGAAATGAGCAACTTTTTAACGCTATTAAAATAAATACTATTAATGATTACCTCACTACAATTGAAAAGTCGACAAAAAGCTGAAAAATTAAAATTAAAAAAAAACAGCGACTTTCTAGCATTATTCTAAGAAAATATTATTATAAATGATAAATTGTTCCAACAATTATATCCGAAATATTTAATCGATTATTGCCTCTTTTTTCTACACCATATGAAATAAATAATTATTTGTTTGTATTCTGTAGCAAATTGTGAAGGGATATATAGAGTTTCAGCTTGATTTATCTAATATTGACGCTTTTGCATATAATTTGAAAAAACTTCCTATTTCTTATGGAAAATGCGGTTGAAACTTCATGCGGCTTACCCAACCTTAAAATCTTTTTTTTTATTCCTCACGGGAAATTGAAATTTTAACTAAAAAATCAATAAATTACGCGGAGAGAAATTTCACGACATTAATTCACGGGAGCGCGTGATTATAGCGCTACAATTTTTAAGTGATTTAAAGTCTCGGATTCTGTGTTCTAAAATCATACAATTTGATACCTGAGAGTAAAGGAGTGTGGCCTAATCCCTGAAACTTTGAGACTTAGTCTTTCAAAGGTAGGGTTCCGAGATCTTAGCGCTCGCACCAAAGCGTAACAAAATCAAGGAGTAGTGCCGTGAATTAATCTCTCGAAATTTCTCTCCGTCTAATTAAATTAGTATTTTAAATTTAATTTGGTAAATAAAGTGTCTAGTTTGTATTATATTGCAATTCAGTGATACTTAAAAATAAAACTCAAACTATAAATTCCTTGCAGACAGAATTCAAAAACTATTTCTAATTCTAATTTAATTATTTATTTATTTCTAATTGTGCTTTTCATTTCAGAGAATACCCTACCGATAGAAATCTGTGAATATTCATTGAAGGTTCTCAGGCTCAGAGAAGCTTCAGAGAATATTCTGCGCAGAGAGGCTATCTGAATAAAGTAGCCGACACTCACTAAGGCTCCTTCATTTAAGCTTTCGGATTAAATTTAGAAATAGATTTTTTTATTTTAAAGTTAACAGACTCAAACATAATAATTCGGAATCTACAGGTTTTGATTATTTAAGATATTTTACTTTTTTTTAGATGTTTAAAATTGGTATTAATATAACGTATCTTGTAAATGGAATGAGATACGCCAAAACAGTCCACGTCTTTTAACTACACTCTAAATAGTATGTTAGTATATAAATTATAATTGAGATTCCGGATTCTATAGCCCTGCATAAAATGTGCGTGGCTGCTTCAGGCCGCTCGAGTTGACCCCTGATGGCTTGAAAATCAGTTTTCGAACATTCAACTTTTTAACATATCACTTTGTAGGAAATTTCATGGTGCATCTTTTATCTACCCTGTACAAAAAGCTTTGGTGACATTTACAATCAGCTAGTAATTATACGTGCATTTTATTTTCAAATGACAATATATAACCTTATTAATTTACGATACTACTGTACTTATTTGAAATCTAATGTGATTTCACTTCAGGTGACAATGTGAAAATAAAATGAAGGACGTAAATTTGGACCATTCGGATCTAGCGAGTGCAAGTCGTGCAAAACGATGAGTTTCGGAGACGTCCGAATGACCTTTGGCCATTTGTTGCGCATTTCATTTGTTGTTTTGTACGTCATATGGATTTTAACCTTTTTTTTTAGTTGAGATTTTGGACCCGTACGTAATTTCACGGTCAACGACGGGAAATTTACATCCTGCATGCTTCTTTTTTAATGACGGTTGCAGGTTGATAAGGAAAATACGTATTTTTACAGAATTCTGCTTATTTACTATGTGCCACGCCGATCGAATAATTTCCATCATTGCAGAATGTAAATTTACACCAACTTTTTTTCCAGTGTATCGGCAAAAAAGTTGTATCTTTTACCGTTTTTCTAAAAAATAGAAAAATAACTTATTTTTTCAAACCAGCAAATTTACTAAATATTTTCACTTCAACTCGCTCCAAGAGCCAAAGTTATTCATATTTTAAGATGAAAATTTGAGAACTTGTCCTTCAAGCCGCCCTTAAGACCATGTGCCGAGAGGGTCACGTGACCAAACCTGGTCTTCAATTTTTCTTTCCCAACTTACGTCTAATCGAAATGAGGTATCGCTCTGAAAGTTTGGGAAATGAAAGGGGAGATAATAAAGTGCATGTCTCTGCTTTGTTCCGGCGGAAATTTTCAGAAAAAAATTTTTTTTGAAGAAAATACCAGTGAAAGTTTTCTTTTCCAACTTACGTCCACACGAAATGAGATATCGCTTTAAAAATTTAGCACGATAAATAGAAGGCATGCATGAATGTGTCTCTGGTCCTAAATAATTAGAATAGTGAAAAAAGTTTTTTTTAATTACTATTTTGGAGATATACCGACCGTGCTGTCGTCAAACCCTGTAGGCATGGACATAGGAAACAAGGGACTAGGCATGCCATTGTGGCGGTGATGCAATGAGGGGGGAGGTCCGCCACCTTTTGATGTCCTCCGACAAACATGGCAACGCCCACATGTTTATATTTTCATGCACAGTTTGTCGGCAAAAATGCTCGTGCGCATAATCAAATGCCACATCGTAAGATGGCGGTTCTCCCCATTTATGGAATTCCCCCCCCCCCCCCTCCCGTGGATTCAACCCCGCTCGCCCAAGTTAGGATGGCATGTCTAGTCCTGTGTTTCCTATGTCCATGCCTGCAGGCAATTTGCAATGTTGTCAATGGGCTAGTTATGAGGTTTATATTGCTCGAAGTGGGACAAAACAACAAAAATCGCTCACGAACATTATGCACAAATAATGCAAAAACTAATGTTTACACTTGAAACGCAAATAAACCTATTTGATCTGACATACGTATGAGTCTGGTATCAGCTGTGTCAAAGCAGCACTAGCGCAGCGAGTAGACAACTTCGAACTTCTAGGGACCTGTGGGTAAAACAGATTGCTTGATTACTGTCAGAGAAAGTTAAGTCAAACTTCTGCTGTAAAACCTAAATGTGTTGGTCGATAATCATTATTTGCATCAATAAACTCCTTTCTCCCTCCAACTCTTTGAAAGGCCACAAACGATCCTTTAATATTTATTAACATTTCCCGAAAAAAATTTCCGCGTTATTTAAACTTTTATTTTTCAATATGGGTGAAAAAATATTGATCTTAGGGCTGATTTGGTCAGCTGTTATACTCATCACATGGCCTTAAGATAATGTGCAATTGAAAATGAATTGGTTTTGTTAAGGGTGTTGGTTTAATCCGACTTAAAATTTTTTTTTAATAGGTACGGCACTAATTCCATATATATTTTTTCCGAAAGATTTGTGAACGAAAGAAAGAAAACTTGTCGAATATTCGGGGTTTTGTGAGATTCTCGGATCAATAAAATGTTGAAAAATCAAAAAATTTGTTGAAGTAATGATTGTTTTCCCGATAAATATGAATTTTGCGAAAGATAGAAACCAGCGGATAGCAGACGGCAGCATTTTAACGATTAGGATCGTTTGCTAATTTATTTTTTTTACTCACAATTCTGGCATAATAGTCGAATTCTAGAGACCAACGGATCTTCCAAAGGGCCAGGTCTTGATGGTGGTGTCCCAAAATTTTGCGAAATACGTTGCGAAATGGAGCAAAAAGCAGAGGGAACTGACATGCCCTGTCTGTGTTTCTGCAACTGCATTTGTAATCAACCACCAGGCTAGATGTTACCTTCACTCTATACGCGGAATCCGGACGCCTTTCGTTATCGACCGTGGGTCAAGACTACAATTCTCAAAGGGAAAACCTCTTCTGGGACATTGACTTTTTGCTGAGACTATCATCAATCGATATTATTTCAAAAATAATTTGACACGTGTCCCGGATTTTTTGGTCCCTTGTAAGAACTATGAGCGTTTGTAAATCACAATAGCAAAGGGTGCAGAAAATATACCGGTTCGCGCGAATGGACTCCCATCAAGCTCCGCTGGTCCCTTGAAAAATAGTCTGACTGTTAACCACGCTGCCGTGGGTTCGAATCTTTTTCTCAACGCCGGGGAAGCTTTAAAAATTATTATTTGACATGTTTACAATACGAAAGAAAAGTTGAGAAAAAGATTCGAACCCACGGCAGCGTGGTTACCAGTCAGACTCTTTTCCATTGGACCAGCGGAGCTTGATAGGGGTCCTTGCGCGCGAACCGGTAGAGGTTCTGCACCCTTGGCTAATGTAATTTACAAACGCTCATAGTTCTTACAAGGGACCAAAAAATCCGGGACACGTATCTTATTTTTTTGAAGTTATATCGATTGATAATAGTCTCATCAAAAAGTCAATGTCTCAGACGAGGTTTTCCCTTTTGAGAATTGTAGTCTTGACCCACGGTCGATAACGAAAGGCGTCCCGATTCCGCGTATAGAGTGAAGGTAACATCTGGCCTGGGGGTTGATTACAAATGCAGTTACAAAAACACAGACAGGGCATGCCAGTTCTCTTTGCTTTTGCTCCATTTCGCAACGTATTTCGAAAAATTTGGGGACACCATCATCAAGACCTGGCCCTCTGGAACATCCGTTGGTGTTTAGAATTCTTCTATTATGTCAGAATTATGAATGAAAAAATAAATTAGCAAACGATTTTAATCGTTCAAATGTTGCCGTCTGCTACCCGCTGGTTTCTATCTTTGGCAAAATTCATATTTGTCGGGAAAATAATCATTTTTTCAACAAATTTTTAAATTTTTTAACATTTTATTGCTCCGAGGATCTCACAAAACCCCGGAAATTCGACAAGTTTTCTTTGTTACGTTCACAAATCCTTCGGAAAAAATATATATGAAATCAGTGCCGTACCTGTTAAAAAAATTTCAAAGTCGGATTGAACCAACACCCTTAAATCAAAAAGTTATACATTTGTTTGACAAGCAGTATCAAAATACCTTTACACAATTTTAAAACGTATACATTTTTTCAAAAGTATTGGCAAAATCTTTTGTAACTGACGGTAGTGTAAAATATTTTTTATATTAGAATTTGAGAAAGAACATCAATTTTATATTGAAATTAATATTAAAAGGCGAGTTCACTTGCACCTGATAAAGAAGAAAATTCAGTTGTAAATATTTCATGTGCAACAGAACAAATTTTTAATAGACTTTATTATTATAGCTTTATTTTTATATCCTTTCAATTCAATTATTTTTCTTTCACGATTTATTATATTTTGTTCTACAACTAATTATAATTATAGTATAAAGCGATCTTTAGAGCAAACTATTTTCTAATGCTTTAAATTCCCTTGAAAGTGCATATCCGCATTAAAAGATAGTGTTCCAAACAAATTCAGTGATATGTCATGAAATATTAATTTTTATGTTACAGGATCGATGGGCGAAGAAAAAACCGTCTGAGCCAGAAGCGAAGTAGTATAGCTTGCAACTATGTATATAAATAATAGTAAAATATTTGAACATTATTATGAAAGATACGATCTAATCTGGCGTAACGGAAAAGATGTTCATAGCTATTATAATTTAAATGTTTAAAAATAAAATTGATGAAATACGTAAGTGTTGTAATTTATTCTGCGGTTAAATTAGGAATAAAAGTCTGCCCGTTGTGCGTGCACATTCTCATTTTACGCGGCTCGCTTTGCTGGTAAGTTCGAGAACGCCTTAGGCGAGCGTCTGTCGGATCTCGCGCTCGATATTCGGTTACCTCGAGCTTCACGCTCGGTTATTTATTCTTTGCACTTGAAAGGCTTGAATAAAATTGATCCAAAACATGTATTTTAGATCCCAGTATTTGTATACATCTTCATATTCTGAATTTCCTACGTAATCAGGTATGTTTAAAATTATTAAATGACATTTTAGCTTTGTTGGCTTTGAGTGACATATTCTAATCGTCACACTCGCGCTATGCACTCGACTTTTGAAAGACATTTTGAAATTTATATTTTCTGAATTACCTTATGATAAAAAGCTACAATCCTTTTTCCGAACATTTTCCCCACATTTTCTTTTATTTTGCGTCATTTGCATCAAAATAGGAACTTTGGATTTTCCCCTAGTATTTTCAGTGAATAAAACTAAAATGAAAAGTACTATAAAGAAATGGTACAAGCACATTTCGTAGGATTTTTTAGAAGCTTCAATTCGTCATTGAATTTTTTCCCCGTATGACGCGTCGTTTTGTTCAAAATTTGAAATTGGCAGGTTCGTTGGAAGAATGGTTGCTCTAGACTTGTATCAATGAGGGTGCTTGTAGCAACTTTTTAAACTGTGCATGTAACGAAAAGCGCGGGTCGATATGAAAGCAATAAATGATATCAATAATGATGCCGATAAATAAGCCCGACTCTCAGGTTAGTAATTCCTAGAACTGATGGCCCACCCAGTTTCTCAGCTCAAGCGGAAAGATAAGGTTGCAATTCTTGCATGGAAAACATTAGCAGTGTAGCGAACATGCGCAGTGTGCGGGTACTCACAGCTTTTGCGCATGATAGTTATATCACGGGCAGGGGGCCCCCTATGGAGCTCCCCTGGCGCTCAATCTATAAAGCCTATTGTGCCACACCCTTAACTATCGCTGTCAGTCGTTGAACCCAGACCGCTTGATTAAGCCCAGTGTGTCGATCACCGACAGCCTTGTAGCTTCCTCTGGTTCCATGAAATGGGACACAAGGATTTGATGCCTGAGCCTAGCCAACGCTGGGCACTGGCATAGTACATGTAAGGATGTTTCATCATCTCTGCTACATCTCCTGCACTCTGTATAGATGTTAGACCTCATTTTGTGCATATGGTAGTTCAAGTGGTTATGCCCAGTGAGCATCTGAACCACTGTCCTCACGTCTTTCTTTGGAAAACCCAGGATTTCCCTGTCTCTGTCCATTCTTCACGTATAGCCCAGGATGGACTTCACCTGTCGGCAATCCTGGAGCTGCTCCCAGTATTCTCAGTGCTTAGTGCGGATCCAGATTTTGATAGCACGACCGATGCGGCAAGATGCTAGTCTCAGTACCGGTTCCAGCCCTATATATTCACTTGCCGCATCGCTTCTTGCCAGCTCGTCCACTTTTTCGTTGCCCTTGACCCCTGTGTGGCCAGGGTCCTAAATTCCTGCTCCTGACCCTCCCTCTCCCCTGGAGCCATCAGTATACCAGATTTCCCTTTGAAGGAGTGGGTAACCATTTCCTTTCCACGCATCCCTACTTGGAATGAAGACGCCGAAAGCCCTGGTGAAGTCGAAGCGTTTTGTTATTCTGTCCTGCCTCATTTCCAGAATTTGCAGTGAGCTGATGTCACCCGGGAGCCTAGTGTGTCTAGTCCCCCGAGTCCATCTGTTTAGTCTCGCCAGGCGGTCCATCTCGTGTGCCGCTTTTGCAGATATCGCGAGGTGTAAAGGTTCTTCGTAGAGCATGAAGCCCATCGCTGCTGCAGGCGTAGTCCTCATTGCTCCCGTCAGAGCCCTAAACGTCAGGGTTTTCAATCGTCGCAGCCTTTCCTGCATCGTTTTAAAATCTGCCCGTGGCCACCAGACCACAGCCACATGAAGGAGCTGTGCTTTGAGGACAGCGGAGTAGAGCCATGCAAGCATTAGAAATGTTAGAAATGTTTCGGAAAATTCCGACACATTTAAGATACTAAGTAACTGAAATTTCCTAAATTAGATTGCTGAAAATGAAATGCCATAACTTTAATAGTAAATTTACTATAATTTTTATTTAACTTCAGAAGCGATTTTTGAAAATAACGTATATTTTCCTAAAACTCCTAAATGGTAACAGAAATATAATTTATCGTGAAGTAAAGACATGCGCAATTCAAACGGGAACTCATCGCTTCTCCAATGCGTGCGGCTAGCAGACTAAGCATGGAGGTTCAGTCTTGGTGGTAATTAGCATTTTTGAAAGATTTTATTTTGATTTGTTACGTGAGGCGCGCATTTTATTCTTGAACATAATTTTTCGGAACATCGCACGCTGAAAAAACCTGGTGAGTAAAAACGAACTTGGCTAAAGTTTTGCGGTAACCCTAGTATAATAGTCTTGTTAGTGATTCGTTTGCCTTGTATTTACATTTTTTTAGTTCCTTTCTGCACAATATTACCTTTCAGTTGTAATCTTCATTATTTGTTTGAAAATTCATCAATTTTGTTGAAAAGACATCCTTTCTGGTTGAAAATTGAATTTTTATGTTGAAAATTTAACAAGTTTTATAGAAAATTGATTTATTTTCTTAAATCTCATATTTCAATGCTAAAAAGTCAAAGAAAAATCTTATTTTGGTTGAAATTCAATTATTTTTCAAAAATTTGTCTGTCTATTTAAAAAATTCATCTGTTTTACTAGAAATTGCACCTTTCTTCGATAAAAATGCAACGGTTTGGTTTAAAATTCAAGAATTTTGTATTAAAGTATTTTTTCTTCTTTGTTAAAAATTCAACTGTTTTGTTGAAAATCCATATTTTTGGGTAGAAAATGCAACTATTCTCATAGACAATTTTGTTTTAATTTAAAACTCATATTTTTATGCCGAAAAGTAAAACTGCAATCTTTTTTGGATAAAAATTCAACTATTTGAACTGTTTTTTTTTTTATATAAAAATTCAACCTTTTTTTCAATAAGTTTGCCCTTCAATAAATTGTTCAACTGTTTCGTTGAAACATCATATTTTTGGCTTAAAAATTCAAGTCTAATTTTCGTGGAAGATGTACTTCTTGCTGAAAGCTCATATTTTTACTTACTAGGCAGTCTGATAAGTACCTGAAAATTCTAAGAGATGGCATTAGTATACTAATGTGAACCATTTTCGTCGAGCTTGATCCTTCAAATGACGCCTGTCAAAACTTCAGCCATTTATGTTTACGCATTTACAAGTTACAGCACTGAGAAGCGACTAACCTCCGAGTTTTTTTTAATATGGAAAAATCTGAGTTTCGAGTTTTGATCAAACACTACTATCTTCGCAAGAAAACGATATCCGAGACCAAGGCCAAGCTGGATAAGTATTACCCAGACTCTGCACCGTCGTTTGGAACGATTCATAAGTGGTTTACCGAGTTTCGTTGTAGCCGTACGAGCACAGTTGATGCTGAACGATCTAGGCGCCCAAAAGAGGTCAATACACCAGAAAATGTCGAAAACATCCATGATATGATGTTAAATGATCCCAAAGTGAAATTGAGAGAGGTAGCTAGTTTTGGGCCTGAAGAAGCTCTGCGCGCGATGGGTGCCGCGTTTGCTCACAGTGGACCAAAAACGAATTCGTGTGAAAACTTCTCAGCAGAATTTGGCATTATTTTCGCGTAATCTGACCGAGTTTTTGCGCCGATTCATAACCATGGATGAAACCTGGATCCACTACTACACTCCTGAGTCAACGCAACAGGCAAAACAGTGGATTCCACCGGGCCAGAGTGGTCCGAAGCGTCCAAAAACGCAACAATGGGTCGGAAAGGTTATGGCCTCCGTATTTTGGGATGCACATGGCATAATATTCTTGGACTATCTTGAAAAAGGTAA
>NC_046664.1:109107959-109110823 GCF_010883055.1 Belonocnema kinseyi | reverse complement strand
TTTGTACTTAAACGTAGTTTTCTTTCGGCTCTTGCATTTCTCAAAGTTTTAGACCGATATTTTATGTATGAAAAAAGTTCGAACGTTCAAAAAATGTTGAGGATCAGAAAAAAGATGAAATAATTTTTAGTGAAGTTTCTACCAAAATGCAGTACCTAAACGTACTTTATTGCACTCTAATACATTTCCCAAAGTTTCAGCTCGATATTTTATTTACAAAAAAAGTTCTCAGTTTCAAAAAAGCATTCAGTGAACTGAAAAACTGTGGTCGGTAATATAGGTATTTAGCTGTGTCACATGCCCTTAAGTCCCCCGTACTCGGCTATTTGTAGTTGCGCAGTTCAGGCAACATTCCACCACGGTCCGTGTACGCTCTTATTCGCGCTAGTAGATAACTAATTAAAAAGAGGCCCAAAGAGCGGAGAACTCTTTTTGGTTTTAATTGAGTATTTTTTCATTAAGTATTAGGAATCCATGCAACTTTTTAGAGAAAATATTCTAAACGTAAAAGCAAGTTATAAATGTATTGATAATAATATTTTTCAATGGTAGAATCTATTTTCTTAGTCATATTCCATGCTTTTGTCGATTTGAGTTTCACGAAATAAAATGTCCAAACTTTTAGGTTAGTGGCACTCTAACCTCAAATTTCGGACAGTTGCTTGTATTTCGTTAAACTTCAACTGATAGAAGGGCGAAGAAACAAAATTGCGTAAGTGCATTCTACTCTTAAAATGATTAATATTCGGACCTTTGTAACGTTTAGAAAATCCCTACCGAAAACAATCTCTGAGTATATTCTAAAAATTCTCTAGGTTCAGAGAAGCTCAGAGAAATTCTTCGTAGGCACTGAGGTAGATATATTTTAAGGTCCAGGTAGTTCTTTTAAATGTTTTCAAGGCTTTAAAATGTCCTTTCCGGAATTGAAATAGAAATGTGATCATAAATAAGAAGCAGAGAGGCTGAAAATAAAATAAGAATTCGATCATAAATAACAAGCAGAGAGGCTATATCAAGAGTAGCCGACACTCAAGAGTCCTTTGGTAAGCTTTCGAATTAAAATTTAGAAGTAGATTTTTTCAATTTCATAGTTAACAGCCTAAAACATAATAATTCGCAATCTACGGGTTTCAATGATTTCAGATATCTAACTTTTTTTAAATGCTTAAAATTGCAATTAATACGTTTCTCGTAAATGGAATGAGATACGTCAAAAAGGACAACATATTTGAATTCAACTAGAAAATTTTATATTAGTATATAAATTATAATTATAAATAAGTATAATGAGAAAATTCATCAATTAAAAAAAAAAGTTAATAATTTGAAGAGAAATTTAAAAAGGGAGAGCGGATTAGCCAGGGTCAACTACTGTAAATAACTCTGCCCGCCCGGTACGTGACGAATACAAAAGGAACATTATACTACTGTCGCACCACTTTTAAAAGAACCACTAAAAAGATCGTGAAAAGAACCCAAATCTCTCAGACTATCTCCGAGACTATATTGTTTCAAATCGACTCTTTTTCTAGATTTCTTTCGGTAGGGATTTTCTCCAAAAGTCATATGCTGTTGCAGTACAATGTACTAACCTTCCTGATGGATGACAATTCCAACCAGTGTAGCATTTCGTCGCGGTACTGAAGCAAACTGAACTGGGCAAAGCACCTGGAGACTCAATGCTGGATATTCGTCATGACTTTCTGAATGTGTACACTGTTAGAAATTTCTGAGGTAATTTTCAGAGACACGTCACTAAAGCTTTATGCAGAAACAGTTTTTGAATTTTCCGAAACTGTAACATAAATTTCAGCAACGATAACTGCATGAAACTCCAGTCACATATCTGTTAGAAAATTATATTGCAGTTTAGGAATTTTCAGTTATCGTATCTATATTATATGTACTCTCATTACGTTAAATACATAATCAAAGCCCATCTTTTATTATAAGAATTTTTTTTACATTTAATATATTGAGTATATTATATAACATAGTTATTTACATATTATAAACTTCGTACGTATATAGTCTTACTTTAATTTTTATTTTTAAGACAAATATATACTGCAAATTCATATTAAAATGCATGAACTAAACAATAATGTCTGGATACATTACACGTTTAGAGAAATTTCCTCACAAAATGCATACAAAATGTTATATAATTTTTTGTAGGTAATATTCGTATGTAATTTTCCGTAAACAATTGAATTTTCAACCAGAAAATATAAATTAAAAAAAAAAATTTATTTGTAGCAAAATAGCTAAACCTCCAACCAAAGAAATAAATTTTCAACTAAAATACCAATTCTGTCTGAAAAAATGATTTCTTAAAAAAGTGGTTCAACCAAAATTTTCAACAAAAAAAGTTGTATCCTCAAACAGAGAAAATATTAACTTTCAAGCAAACAGTAGCATTTTTATCCAAGAGAAATAATATTTTGACTAAAACGGATAATTTTTTAAATCCAAAAATACAAATTAAAAAAAAGTTGAATTTTCATCCGAAAAATACTTTATTTTGACATTTGTACTAGGCAGTCTGATAAGTCCCTGAAAAATGAAACACGGAGACGTTTTTTTGGCCAAATCGGTTTTATTTTTCAACATACTCTCCTTTTAGGTCGATACAGGAAGTCCAACGATTTTCTAACTTTTTGATACCGTCCGAAAAGTACACGATCGGAAGGTCTCCAAAATACGCCTCAGTGTCAGCTATGAGCTCCTCATTTGAATAAAAACGCTTACCGGTGAGCCACCTCTTCAGGTTAGGGAACAAGTAATAGTCGCTGGGGGCCAGGTCTGGTGAATACGGTGACTGAGGAACCAATTCGAAGCCGATTTCATGCAATTTTGCTTGT
>NC_046664.1:109101348-109107859 GCF_010883055.1 Belonocnema kinseyi | reverse complement strand
TATTTACAAAAAAAGTTCTCAGGTTCAAAAAAACATTCAGTGAACTGAAAAACTGTGGTCGGTAATATAGGTATTTAGCTGTGTCACATGCCCTTAAAAATAGCTAGAGTCCTAAACACTTCTCAGTGTCTCCAGAACGTGGGATTTTTCGGCCCCCACCACTCTCCCATCTGGGAGCGACGCATTCATACGCAGTGTGTCGGTGAGTCGGCTCTGTTAAATGCTGCGAAACCCAGCCTCGTGTAAAGCCGAAAATGCACGAGCAGGAATCCGAGCTCTCCCGACCTCACGAATGACGATCTAGCTGCTCCTCTTTATTCAGGTTTTGAAATGCCGAGTTACCATAGAACCATTAGGCTTATTGCGAAGAGGCAAATATAATAGAACTTTCTGTTAATAGATATAGGAGACAAGACTTCTGGGTCTAAAATGTTTCAAATTTAGTGCTGCATGTCTTAGTCATATTTTTAGTAAACAATGGATTTTTAACAAATAAACACAAATTTTCGACCAAATAGTTAAATTTGTTGAAAAAATTAATTTTTAAACCCAAATAAATGCAATTTTATCAACAAAAGAAATTAATTTGTATCTAAAACAAATTAATTTTTAAAGAAGAATAATTCGCCAACAAAGAAGATAAATTTATAACTAAAAAGAAAAATTTTCAAGAAAAAAAATTGTCAACAAAATTGTTCAATTTTCATCTATAGAAACGAATTTTTAACTAAAAAAATAAGTATTCGATCAAAAATAGACTAATAAAATTTTCGGACAAAAAATGGAATTTTCAACAAAAGAAATTAATTTTTAACTAAAATTATAATGTTTCAACGAAAAATTGAATAGATAAATTTTTAGTTGAAAAATAATTATCAACCCCAAAAAATCAGTTTCAACAAAATATTTAAATTCCCAAGCAAAAAATTAAATTTTCGACGAAAATCGGTTAAATTATCAGTTTAAAAAATCAATTTACAACCAATAATTTTTCAGCAAAATAGTTTAATTTTCAAAAAATAGATGAACTTTTAACCATTTCATACCAAAATAAAAGAAGTCTCAACAAAAAATGCATTTCCATCCAAAAAAATCAATTCTTGATTAAAATGGATGAATTTTTAAACAAGAAAAATCATTTTCTACCAAAAAAGAAGACATTTTGACTGAGAACGGTCAATTTCCTACAAAAAAAATTCAACCAAAAATCATACAATTAAATTTTTAGTATAAGAAAATGTTTTCTCAACAAAAAAAAATCGAATTTTCAACAAAACAGTTAAATTTTCAACCAAAATAGTTATTTTAAAAAATTTTAATTTTAAAGTAGTTTCATTTTCGATGGAAGAAATGAATTTTCAACTGAAAATTGTTTTTAAAAAAACACACAATCGAATTTACAACAGAATAGTTTAATTTTTAAACATACAGTTCGATTTTCATTTAAAAATTATTTTTCAACCAAAAATGGAATGGAATGAATTCTGAGAGAAAATTAAAAAAAAATATCACAATTTTTTAAAATTATTTCGTAGATTTTCCATATTATATAATTTTAGAAAAAATAAGGAATTTAATTCTTATTAAGTCTTCTTGCGTAATTTTGTCGCACTATTTTTTGTTATGTTTATGTTGGTTTGTAAAATTTGCTTTCAAATTTTAGTAAGTTGACGAGATATTCAGAAATTTTAAAACGATTAAAAAATAATTAAAAGTTGCAAAAAAATCAGGAAAAATTTAAATAATTCTTAAAAATTAGAAGATTAGAATGTCTGAAAATATTAGAAAAAAGAATTATTTTTCTGATAATCGTTTGAAAATTTTTATCAATTTTTATTTGCAAAATGTACTTTAAAAAAAATCAAAAAGATTTTAAACCACATCAAACGATTTCCTAAAATTTAAAAGAAGAGTGCAGAAGGTTTTAAAGCAAAATGTTTCAATTTGATAAGATTAAAAAGTTTTAAAAAACACAAATAATTCAGTAATTCAAGAAATATTTAGATGAATGGAAGAGATTCAAATCTAATCTTAAACTTAAATTTTTTGGAAATGTAGATTTTCAAAAATTTCGAAAAAATAAACTTAAGAAGCTTTAAGGGAATTCAGAAAGATTTCAAGGAGATAAAATTATTTTTCTTAAAATTCCTGTTAAACATTTAGACGATTATATAAGTCAGATTTTTGACATCTTGAATGCTTTTTTAAAATCTTCAGAAAAATGTAGTAAGTTAAAAATTTGTTTTAGAATTTATTTTGTTTTAAAAGTACTAGAAACATTTAAAAACTTTAAAAAAATTCTCAAAACTTATCAATTATTCGTTGATATCTTCCAAAATTCTAAATGTCCTAATGATGTTTTAGAAAGACTCGAATTTTTCTAATATTTTTTTGAGCATTTTAAGAGAACAAGCCAAAAAGTTATTAACTTGACCTCATTCAAAAGACTGATCATTTGACAAAATTTTTGTAAAATTTTCCTTTGAATGTGGTGTGGAAAGGAATTTCATTAAAAAATGTGTGGGATTTTCTGAACAAAAAACTGCATGAATTTCTGAACTTTCTTATTTTTATTTTTTAAGTGTACTTTAATCTGCTTTACATTTAGTGAAAAATCATATGCTGAAAAACGATAAGAGAAATATCTATTTCTTCAATTTCAACCATAATTTGAAAGGCGATTCTTCATAGTATTTTACTAATGGAGATATTTTTATAATTTTATTCCTGAAATCCATTCCCTAAGGTCAAACATGGTACACAAATATCGTAAAATTTAAAAAACACCAACTATTTACAGGAATTTTTAAAATAAAAATGATTGTGTATCATATCCAAATAAATTTTGCCAAAATTGTTAAAAGTATTATTATTCTTAATTAAAAAAAAATAATTTATAGAGTGTACAGTTTTTATTTGAAATTTCACGACGGTTTTTTGTACCATGATTGACCCTCGGCCAGAATCAAGGAAAAATAATCTAAAAATATGTTCATTAGTTATTAAAATGCTACAAAGATTTACCTTCACAATTTTTTTCTCTTTTTATAATCATGAGATATGTCTTCATAAAATAAATTTTGTTGCAGTTATTTGACAATTATTTACAATCAATTTCCAATTACAATTATTTTACAATTAAAATAAAATTGTAAAAGCTAAATTTTGTAATTTTGAGATAAGTATTTTAAGGCATTAATGATATTGTACAGATTTCATATACAATAAAATAAGTATTATCAGTTTATAAATATAGATGTAAATAATTATTATAAGATTCTTAAGAAAATTAAAAAAAAAAAGGATTTTCGAATATATCAGATGTGTCAGAAAAGATCCTAGGAGATTTTAAAGACATTTTATTTTTACTTTGTAGGATTTTAAAAAATATTATGAAAATTTCTAATCTATTTAAAACGTTTTGAATTCTTCAAGATATTGGTAACTCTCTCGAGTTTTTATCAAAAATTAAAAAAATCATTCAAAATGTAGAAGAAAATTTCCTTATAATCTTATAATTTTCCCAAGCATTTTAAGAAACCATGTTTATTCTCCTGAAACCTTTCGAGATTCTTTGAAAGTTCCTAAAGTTTATCTTGCGTTTCTAAAACTATTCTAAAGTTTAAATTTTTTTAAATTTCATCCAATCTACTAAATACTTTCTGAACTCACTTGATTATTTACTTTTTTAAAACTTTTTAATCTTATCAAATTGAAACATTTCGCTTTAAAAACTTCTACACTCTTCTTTTAAATTTTAGGAAATCGTTTGATGCGTTTAAAAATCTGCTTGAAATTTGTTTGAAGTACATTTTTTAAAATAAAAAATTCTTAAAAACTTTCACACGATTATTAGAAAAATAATTCTGTTTTTTAAATCTTGTTAGACCTTTCAATCTCTAATCTTTAAAAATTATTCAAAATTTTCCTGTTTTTTTTTAATTCTTCAAAATAAAAAAAAATGCCTCCAAAGTTTTTCAGATGCTTTCAGAATATTTGAAATCTTTTGCAATATTTTGAAATGTTTAAACATAATCTTTTCAAATTAATTGTTGGAAATAAAAAACTATGTTAATTATTCCTTTAAAAATCTTTGGAAGTTTTCATTATTTTCGAATTGTTTCAAAATTTTTGAATATCTCTAAAACTTACTCAAGTTAGAAAGAATTATGTTCCTTAATTTTTCTAAAGTTAAGTAATATGGAAAAATTACAACATTTTGCTTCAAGATATTTTACGTACCTTTTAGATATTTTAGGAAATAATAAAAAATGTTTTGTAATCTGTTTTCAATTTTCTGTTAGAATTCATTCCAAAAAAATTATTCGTTTATCGACTTTTATTACTATTTTTTCATTTTACATACGTATCTATTATATCTTATCAAAACTTAATATAAAAGTCTGAAATGTTAAGTGTCTTTAAATACTACAATTTTTAATGTTTCCATATTTTTAGAAATAATTCAACAAATTTTATGTATAATTAAAATAAACTTTTTTAAAATCTCATTGTACTTATTCCAAGCTAGCTTTTTTGAATTTTGAAAATGTATGTAATTACTTATTCTGATTGGAAATGATTGAGCCTCTTACGATTGTAATGTTATTAAATTAAAAATTGTTGATTTTATAATCTTTTACTCTCTTTTTCGAAATTTTAGGAAATTGTTTGATGTGTTTAAAAATCTTCTTTAATTTTCTTTTAAAGCACATTTTACAAAACAAAAAATTATAAAAAATTTTCACACGTTACTTAGGAAAATAATTCTTTTTTTTCTAATATTTTCTGGTCTCTTAATCTTAAAAAATTATTCACATTTTTCCTGATTTTTTTTATTTTGCAAAATTAAAAAAACATTGCCTTTAAAATTTTGCAGATACTTTGACAATTTTTGACGCATTTTTGAATTTTTTGAAATGCTTTAAAATAATCTCCTGGAATTAATTGTTCGAAATAAATTTTATTTTAATTCTTTCTAGGAACCTAAAATAATTCTTTTGATTTTCGTGAAAACTTACAAAATTCTTGAAAAATCTTTACAAGTTTTAATTTTACTTGAATCCTTTCAAAATGTCTGAATATCTCTTAAACTTTCTTAAATTTGAAAGTAGATTTTTAAAGAAACATATAATTAAAAAAATTGTGTAACAGAATTGCACAGGAAGGTCTAACAAGAATTATGTTCCTTAATTCAAGATGTGAAAAAATTAAACTTTTTAATCTTATCAAATTGTAAAATTTTGCTTTAAAATCTTTTACACTCTTTTAAATTTTAGGAAATCGTTTGATGTGTTTCAAAATCTTTTTGATTTTTTTTAAAGTACATTTTTGTAAATACAATTATTAAAAACTTTCAAACAATTTTAATTTCCTCTCAGAATTCCTTCCATTCCATTTTTGGTTGAAAAATAATTTTTTAAATTAAAATCTAACTATATGTTTGAAAATTGAACTATTCTGTTGTTAATTCGATTGTGTGTTTTTTTAAAAACAATTTTCAGTTGAAAATTCATTTCTTCAATCGAAAATGAAACTATTTTAAAATTAAAATTTTTTAAAATAACTATTTTGGTTGATAATTTAATTGTTTTGTTGAAAACTCGATTTTTTTGTTGTTGAAAAAACATTTTCTTATACTAAAAATTTAATTTATAAATAATAAAATGGTTAAAAGTTCATCTATTTTTTGGAAATTAAACTATTTTTGCTAAAAATTGTTGGTTGTAAATTGATTTTTTAAACTAATAATTTAACCGTTTTTTCGTTGAGAATTTATCTATTTTGTTAAAAAAATTGTTCTGTTTTAAAATTGATTTTGAAAATTTTGAAATTCTGTTTTCGGTAGAAAGTTATCGGTTTGAAAATTAAAATATTTGTTTGCAAATTTAATTTTTTGCTTGGGAATTTAAATATTTTGTTAAATATTTGATTTTTTAGGATTGATAATTATTTTTCAACTGAAAATTTATCTATTAAATTTTTCGTTGAAACATTATAATTTTAGTTGAAAATTAATTTCTTTCGTTGCAAATTCCATTTTTTGTCTGAAAATTTAACTAGTCCATTTTTGATCGAATACTTTTTTTTTAATTTTAAAATCCGTGTCTACAGAAGAAAATAAAGAAAAGATAATAAAGAAAAGTTTATTAAATGTTGATTCATATACTTTTTTATATGGCGGGTTTCTCTTAAAATCAAATTATATTTAAAACTACACTTTTAACATTTAATAAATAAAATGGAAGTGATGATTGATCAATTTACCGTTTGTTAGATTTCGGTAAAAAAAAGTTCTTTTCTTGTACCAAAACACTCGAAAAACAATGCAAAATTTGCACTTTTGTTTATTAAATGTTTATTCATGTACTTTTTATATGGCGTGCTTCTCTCGAAATTAAATTGTATACAAAACTACACTTTTAATATCAATAAAATGGTAGTGGTCATTGATCAATTTATCTCTTGGTAGATTTCGGTAAAAAAATGTTGTTTCCTTTTACCAAAACAC
>NC_046664.1:109099772-109101248 GCF_010883055.1 Belonocnema kinseyi | reverse complement strand
AAATTTGCACTTTTGTTTATTAAAAGTTTATTGATATACTTTTTAATATGGCGGGCTTCTCTCGAAATCAAATTATATTCAAAACTACACTGTTAATATCAACAAAATGGTAGTGATTATTGATCAATTTATCTCTTGGCAGATTTCGGTAAAAAAAATGTTGTTTTCTTTTACCAAAACACTCAAAAACAATGCAAAATTTGCAGTTTTGTTTATTAAAAGTTTATTGATATAATTTTTAATATGGCGGGCTTCTCTCGAAATCAAATTATAATCAAAACTACACTGTTAATATCAATAAAATGGTAGTGATTATTGATCAATTTATCTCTTGGTAGATTTTGGTAAAAAAATGTTGTTCTCTTTTACCAAAACACTCGAAAAACAATGTAAAATTTGCACTTTTGTTTATTAAAAGTTGATTGATATACATTTTAATATGGAGGGCTTCTCTCGAAATCAAATTATATTCAAAACTACACTTTTAATATAAATAAAATGGTAGTGATTATGGATCAATTTATCTCTTGGTAGATTTGGGTAAAAAAATGTCGTTTTCTTTTACCAAAACACTCGAAAAGCAATGTAAAATTTGCACTTTTGTTTATTAAAAGTTGATTGATATACTTTTTAATATGGCGGGCTTCTCTCGAAATCAAATTATATTCAAAACTACACATTTGATATCAATAAAATGGTAGTCATTATTGATTAATTTATCTCTTGGTAGATTTTGGTAAAAAAAATGTCGTTCTCTTTTACCAAAACACTCGAAAAACAATGTAAAATTTGCACTTTTGTTTATTAAAAGTTGATTGATATACTTTTTAATATGACGGAATTATCTCGATGTCAAATAATATTCCAAACTACACTTTTAATATCAACAAA
This sequence comes from Belonocnema kinseyi, assembly GCF_010883055.1. Lineage (NCBI taxonomy): Eukaryota > Metazoa > Arthropoda > Insecta > Hymenoptera > Cynipidae > Belonocnema > Belonocnema kinseyi. Next base: position 109,100,357 of record NC_046664.1, on the reverse strand, counting down.
ATGGTAGCGATTATTGATGAATTTATCTCTTGGTAGATTTCGGTAAAAAAATGTTGTTTTCTTTTACCAAAACACTTGAAAAACAATGTAAAATTTGCACTTTTGTTTATTAAAAGTTGATTGATATGCTTTTTGATATGGCGTGCTTCTCTCGAAATCAAATTATATTCAAAACTACACTTTTAATATCAATAAAATGGTAGTGATTATTGATCAATTTATCTCTCGGTAGATTTCGGGAAAAAAATGTTGTGTTCTTTTAAAAAGCACTCGAAAAATAAGGTAAAATTTGCAATTTTGTTTACTAAAAGTTAATTGATATACTTTTTTATAGAGCAGGCTTCTCTCGAAATCAAATTGTATTCCAAACTACACTTTTAATAGCAATAAAAAGGTAGCGATTATTGATGAATTTATCTCTTGGTAGATTTCGGTAAAAAAAGTTTTTTTTTCTAACAAAACACTCGAAAAATAATGCAAAACTTGCACTTTTGTTTATTAAAAGATGATTGATATACTTTTTAATATGGCGGGCTTCTCTCGAAATCAAATTATATTCAAAAAAACACTTTTAATATCAATAAA
>NC_046664.1:109088176-109099672 GCF_010883055.1 Belonocnema kinseyi | reverse complement strand
TAATGCAAAATTTGCACTTTTGTTTATGAAAAGTTGATTGATATACTTTTTATATGGCGTGCTTCTCTCGAAATCAAATTATATTCAAAACTACACTTTTAAAATCAATAAAATGGAAGTGATTATTGATCAATTTATCTCTTGATTGATTGCGGTAAAAAAATGTTGTTTTCTTCTACCAAAACACTGGAAAAATAATGCAAAATTTGCACTTTTGTTTATTAAATGTTGATTCATATATTGTTTTATATGGCGGGCTTCTCTCGAAATCAAATTATATTCAAAACTACACTTTTAGCTTTTAATAAATAAAATGGAAGTGATTATTGATCAATGCATCTCTTGGTAGATTTAGGTAAAAAAGTTTTTTTTCTCCCCGATCACTAGAAAAATAATGAAAAATTTTCACGTTTCTTTATTAAATGTTGACTAATATAGTTTTTTATATGGCAGGCTTCTCTCTAAATCGAATGATATTCGAAACTACACTTTTAATAACAATAAAATGGAAGTGATTATTGATCAATTTATCTGTTGGTAAATTTTGGTAAAAAAAGTTGTTTTTTTTCTACCAATACACTCGAAATATAATGCAAAATTCGCACTTCTGTTTATTGAATGTTGATTCATATACTTTTTTATATGATTGGCTTCTCGCGAAATAAAATTATATTCGAATCTACACTTTTGAAATCAGTAAAATGGAATTGATTATTGATCAGTTTATCTCTGGGTAGATTTGGGTAAAAAAATTTGTTTTTCTTTTCTACCAAAACATTCGAAAAATGATGTCAAACTTTCACTTTTGTTTATTAAATGTTGATTGATATACTTTTTTATATGGCTGGCTTTTCTCGAAATCAAATTATATTTGATACTACACTTTTAATATCAATAAAATGGAAGGGATTATTCATAAATTTATCCCTTGGTAGGTTTGGGTAAAAACCAGGGTTTTTAATCAATCGCTTTATCATGAAACCTGAATGCCTGAGGGAGTCGGTATCTTGGAACTAGAAGTATAGCCAGTTTTCATTCTGAAACATTCTCCGAGGTCTTTTTATCAATCTAGGAGTTGAAGTTGGCTAGATGTTAAATTTATCCAATAATTATTTTAAGAAATATTTCGCAAGTTATTTGCAAGCCCAAGGGAATAATTTCGATTCCAAATGTATCAAAACAATTCATCTTCGCTCTCCGAGAAATTATTTTTATCATGGAATTTGCTTCAATTTGATTTCAAGGTTTAATTGGATCTAAAATTTAATCAAGCGACAAAAATTCATTTTTTCAAACCAAATTTTATAGACGAAAAAAATGCTTCATTTTGTCGGGAAAACCGTTCCCACGATATTTAATTAGTAATTAGTAATATCTATTAATTAGATTAAATTATTCTTCGTATGTGCACAATCGTTAGTGAATTTATTTAAAAACAAATTAATATTTCATTCAGTTCTTCAAAGAAAGTTTAATTCAAAAGTATACTGAAATATGAACATTTATTTTAGGTATATAAAAAAAGGTAGACTATTTTAAAAATAATAAAGGTCTGTTAAATTTGTACGACCAAATATCCAGTATTGTTCTACATTTCAGTACAGTTTTTATAAGCAGAAAATTGATTTCAGATTAGATTTGGAAAAGAGTTAATTGTTTAATTTCCCAACACAGTTTAAAATTAATTATTTAACTTGGCATTGATTTTAATGATTTTTTTCAACTATATAATATTTCTATATTAAATGCAACATAATAAATTATACCTAATTATTATAATTCATTATTATTATTATTATTATTATATTTTTAAAGATTAGGTGTTTATATAATAATAATAATTAGAGAATGTTCAATTGATATTATTTTTCGTCTTTTTCTGAATATCGACACGATAAATACATAATATTAATTTGAAACAGATTACTTATTAGCTAAGATTAGTGTAATTTTCAGATTGAAACACTATTTTTCAACCAAATAATTCATTTTCAACAAAGTAGTTCGACTATTAAGTTGTAAAATCCATTAATTGTTTAATTTCCCAGTACAGTTTAAAGCTGATTATTTAACTAGACATTCATTTTAATGATTTTTTTCAACTATACAAAGTTATTATAATAAATACAACAATTATTTAAAAAAATTTTAATTTATCTGCTATATCATCAGAGATTGTACCTTACCGACAGCAGATTAACCCTCTAAACCATGAAGGTAGAAAATCCACACAATATCGATCAAGTTAAGAATCTTCAATAACAGAAAAATGCTCAACGTCTTAATAAGACTAGATGGAAAATAATATTTTAAAATTTGTTTTCAGGAAGTAGTTTCAATTTAATAAATACAACAAGTAATAATGAACATATTATAACCGAAAAAAATTGATTTATTAATTTATTTAGACGCCGTTTTGCACAAACCAAAACAATATAAATCAAGCGAGATAGTGTAGAAAAACCGGTTTTTAGTTCCGTGATTTACCGCCAGTGGTCACTGCTGATCTATTCTTGTATGACAGATCGATAGTTAGGAATATATAATTAATTTCCTTTATTTTTATTTAATGAACTCGTAATGTAAAATTCAATGTTTTATTAATTTATATTTTAACGTATGTTTTTGATAATCAACATAAAAATCGAATGTAAGGCAATCTCCGCAGAAACTGTAATGTCGGTAGGTGGAGACATTACTTTAGACCATTAGCGAGACGAAACTTCTGCTTAAGATTGCCTGTTTGAAAAATAATAGCATTATATTATCACATCGCTAAATTTCTAAATTGATTGTACAATTCTAAGCTGTTTACAAAATTATAAGAACATAATTTTACAATGTATTCTCGATAAAATCATCTCTGAGTGAAGAATTTTGTACAAAAAAGTTTCGTTTGTGCAAAATCACGTTTAGAATAATGATACAATTTCGTAATTTCTTCAGTTTTCTCCATTTCGGATGGGGGGGGGGCGTAAACTCAGGTAAAAGTAGAATAGTCTGATTTCTGAAATAGATGACGCCCTCCCTCAAGACTTCAACCTCTAGCCTTTTGCTGCACTGACGGATTACTGGTTATTACCTGCGAACAAACAGGCCGGTCCTCGAAAATATGTCAGTTTCGATTTGAATGGTCACATTTTCAGTTAAAAGAAAATTAATTTCAACCGCAACAAAGTTCAAAAGAAGGGAAGCATTTTCAACTAAAATAATGAATTTTCAACTGAAATAGATGAATTTTAAACCGAAAAGATGAGTTTTCAACAAAAAAAGATAATTTGTTAATCAAAATTTGAATATTTAAATTTTTGTCTATAAAAATAATGTTAAGCCAAAGACATGAAATTTTAACTGAAATAATGGAATATTAAATTGAAATAATTACATTTTCAATTTAAAAAAAATATATATTTCAACCAAAACATATTTTCTTTAAATAGTTATAATTTGAAACGAATTTATGATTTTTCAACTAAAATTATGAATCTTTTGCTAGCATAATTGAATTTTCAACCAAAGAGAATAATTTTTAACTAAAATAATTGCATATGTAAGTTGAATAGATCAATTTTAAATCAAAAAGATGAAATTTTAACAAAAGGGTTTAACTTCAAACTGGAATAGTTTAATTTTTAACCAAAAAGTGAATTTTAAAACAAGAAGATCAATTTTAAAACAAAAAGATTAATTTTCTACCAAAAAATAAACAGGTTTTCAAAATAATACATGAATTTTCAACTGAAGAGGACAATTTTGCAACCAAATAGTGGAATTTCGAACTAAGGAAGATTAATTTTTAACCACAAATGGAATAGTAAAAATTTTCGGTTTAAAAAATTATTCTTTAACAGAACTGATGAATTTTCAACTAAAATTCTGACTCTACAAACTCGCATAGATTAACTTTATGTCCAAAAGATAAATTTTCAACTACAAAAAGCAAATTGTCAATTAAAAAATTGAATAATTACATTTTCAGTTCATAAAATTAATTTTAAACCAAAGAGCTAAATTTTAAATAACAATAGGGGAATATTCTTTCGAAATAGTTACATTTTTAGTTTAAAAAAATAAATATCAACAAAAAAACTCATTTGAAAAAAATAGTTATATTTTCAAACAAAGCGATGAATTTTCATCTCAAATTATGACTCTTCAAACTGTAATAGTTGAATTTTAAGCCAAAAAGATAAATTTTCTACCAGAATAGTGAATCTTTAATCAGAATATTCCAATTTTTAACAAAAAAGATAAATTTGTAACCAAGAAGGTTAATTTATATAAAAAAAGAACTAATAAAAAAGAAGGTAATTTGCAAACCAAAATTTAAGAGTTAAATTTTCTATGAAAAAAATGTATTCTAAACCAAAGAACTGAATTTTTTTTGCAATGGTGTATCTTCAACCATAAAAATTAACTTTCAATAAAAAAGTTTCAGTTAACACCAAGTAATTAAATTTTTATTCCAAACAAATTTTTTTCAACGAAAGACATAGTAGGGGTTATTAGGAACTGAAAAAGACTACTTTTTAAATTTGATTGTTCAAGTAAGAAATATTCTTCCATCAAACAGAAAAAATTACGAACAAAATGTCAAATTATCAAGCAAAGAAATAAATTTTCAACTAAAAATAATCAGTTTTAACCAAAAATAGAATAGTGAAATTTCAATAAAAAAAACTAATTAACAAAAAGTTTTCAACAACATAGTTAAATAAAGTAATATACATCAACTTTTATAAATGCAAAATTATTGTTATTCAATTTTATATCGCAAGACAAAAAGAAAATTTAGGACGCTCTCGAAAAAATCCCCTAACTTCAAGAAAAATCCCTGAAATTTTAACGTTTTTCTAGATGTATAAAAATTCCTTGACAATTTCAAGTTTCTTAAGTTTTACAGGTAAAGCAGAAACTCTGTTCACTACACAAAATTGTATACTTCTTCTAACCGCGTACAAAAACTGTTTATAATGCGCTCGTAACAAGTTGGGAATCCAGCAAAAATACAAGTTTTATCAAAATTGTGCCAGTGATTTTCGTTGATTGAAAACCCGTTTAGTGCACAAATGGGCACAAGTATAGCAACTTTGAGCTAACTTTCATTTTTTTAAATATAAATTAATAATATTTATTTTTATTATCATTAATAATAATATATGTAATTCATTCCTATTTAGTTAGCGCAATATTCAGAGTTATAAAATTTGTAATGCAAAAAAATAAAGTTCTTTTACCATTTTTACATTCTCATCCAACACAGAAAATTGCATTTGCTTAAGTGTTGAAAAAAACTTTGAAACTTTATTCGGCAAAATTTGAAAATAATCAAATAATTCTTCCTTTGAAAAATAACATATTTGATATATTACCGAATTCAGATGCTTTACTGAATTGAAGGGTCGATCCAAAAATGTATCAATTTTTAAAATTATATAATTTTTAACAATTGTAAGCTAAAATTATTAATTTATACATCCAAATTTGTTATAAAATCTTTTTAAATATTCTCTTAATCTAATCTAATTTACTTATTCTTTACTTACTCTAATCTAATCTAATGCAGATTTTGTTATCTTGAAACTCGATGTTTTCCCACAATTTTTTGAAAATCCTACAAAATTAAAAAATTGCCTGAAAATCTTCTAGACTGTATTTTGAAATTTTTGTAAATTTTGTAAAATATTTTTTAAATTAATTATTAAAATTTTTTAGTTTACCTAGGTATTTATGGTCGAAGACTCATCATTCAGCTTTGTATGTTTTAGAATAGTATTTTTAATTAACTTTTACAAACAAATTGAAAACAAAAAACCTAGAGATATGTTAGTGAGGAATCTGCCTGTGTACTTCAAATTTCTTTCTGACTCATACGCTACGGCTATTGCAGTATTTTTAATTCAAGGTACAATTTTCAAAATAGCTAACTTTTGGGTCATATATAGTGTCGTTCCATGCACACTGGGAAGGCAAGGGTACCCAGGTAGCCGTGGAGGAAAAGACAAGCGTCCGCCCTTATATACTGGTCCCAGATATTGCGGGCGAATTTATCATGACCCCGCCCTAGATATAATCCTCTTCAATATTTCTATTGTACAAAAGAAGCATTTGCTAAAGAGATTAAAAATTTCTCAATAGCCTACTTAAACGTAATAAAAATTTTTTACATCATTAAAATTTATGTACTTGAAATTTTATACCTGAAATTTCTTTACGACCAATACTTTTATTTATAATGAAGACACAAGGTTTAATAACAATCTAATTGTTAAAAAAATTGATTAAAATTCCTAGAGATATTGCTGAGAGGTATCCAGGACTGTTTTTAGTTTTTCACTAGAACTATTACTGTATTTTTTCACAAGTTTCAGATGTATATGCATAGCTAACTTCGGGGCCGAAATTGTTCACTTATGGGTTTGTTTTTAGAGTATATAAAACAAAGTTATGTGTGCCATATTTAAAAAATAAGTTTTATTCTTATTCTATTGTTAATCGTCAAAACACATGTTGAGTTTCAAATTTACAAAAAAGTTTTTTTTCTTATAGGAAAAATCTGTTACAATTCATGGAGCTTACGCCACCTTTAACTAAAATATTTTTTAAAAGCATTTCAGGGGAGGGGATGAAAAAAGAGCAAAAATGTTGAATTATAAAATTAGTAAAAAAATTAAAAAAATTTTAAATCATATTACTTTAAGCAATTAGAAAAGTTATACATAAAAAATTGTTCTAAAAGTTTTTAAATATACTATTAAAAATGAAAAACAAATAATTAAACAATTTTCTAGGAATCTATTCCCAATTTTGTTGTTTTCTTGGGACTTGAAGTTTTCCTGTATTTTTTTGAAAATCTGGCAACATCCAAAAATTACTTTAAAATCTTCCATATTTTATTTTGAAAATTTAAGATAAACTTTTTATATTTTTCAAAATAACTTTTAAAAACTTCTAAATATATCTTGTGCTTACTCGAATTTTTTTCCAAATTAATAATTGACTACATATTTTTCAGTTTCTAATGAAAATAAAGTTTGGTTGACAATTAATTTCTTTGGTTTAAAATTCTTTAAATTTAAATATTTTTGTGAAAATTCATGTATTTTGTTTTAAAAAAATCTTCTTAGGTGAAAAATTAATCTCTTCGTTTGAAAATTGAACTGTTTGTTTAATACATTTTTTGGTTAAAAAATACATTTTCGTGGTAGAAGACACATTGTTTTAATAAAAAATACATTTCCTTCGGCAGAAAGTTTGTTTGAAAATTTACAATAGTTTGAGTAGAATATACTAAAAAATTAGGGGTTCCGTTTCCGGCATGGAAGTGTAAAGTGGTGGGAATTTTTGATGCTGAGTTTTTCTGATATTGTGGTGAAATTTGAGTTGAGTGGATTGTGGAAGTGTGTAGAAGGGTATGGATGTGAGAGATTGATTGAGGGATTGTGAGATTGAAAGGGGGAGGTAGATATTTTGGAGGATTGAGACAGATTTGTGTGGAAGTTTGTTTGGAGATTTTTGACAGAGTGAGAGGACTGTGTTGACGAATTGGTAGTAGCAGGGTTGGGTAGCGACAAAGAAAGGCGGACAGGTACCAGAAAGCGATGGTAGATAGAGGCAGGGAAGTATAGAAGGCGGGAAAGTTTGAATTTGATTCATGCGAGTATCTCCGCGGATAAAACAGATTTTGAGCAGGAAGTGTTCAGTACGTCGAAAGAAGTGATAAAGGAAAGGAAGGCCAGGGGGAAGTATAAAAAAACTATAGAAAAGGAAAGATTAAGGGGAAAAAGCGTACGTTCAATAGAAGCATTTATCAAAAGGAGCAGAGGGGAGAGGGAAAGCAGTGAAGAGAAGGAAGATATCGGCGCGAGCGTAAAATATCAAAAAATGTTTAGATCGCCGCCGCAAAAGCAGAGTTTGGTAGGGAAGAGTGGTAATAGTAAGCGTGCTGACGGTAGCGGAGATGTAAGTGAAGTTTCGCTGAAAGAGGAAAGACTAAAGGAAATTCGAGAAGTGATCATAAGGGGTAATAGGGATTTATGAAGAAAAGCAGGAGAAAAGGGGAGAGGAATTAAAGAAGGAAATTAGGCAGGAGATGGCTGAAGTTAAGAAAGAAATTAAAAAATGGGATGAAATCAGTGAAACGTTAGAAAAGAGGATGCAGTCATTGGAGCAAAAACTAGAAAAGCAGAAAGAAGATAATAAAAAGGTAGAGGAAATGCGAGGTAGGATAAAGAAACTTGAAAGCTCGAACGAGGATTGTGGTGGGGGCGAGAGTGTGAATAAGGAGATGGAAAGGCTGAGAAAAATAGAACAAAGAATAGAAAGGAAAGAGAGGGAAGAAAGAAAATTAAACATAGTGATAAAGGGTATAATATTAAAGGGGAAGGAGCTGAAGGAAGGGGTGGACGAAGTACTAAAAAGGATTGATGCTAAGGTAGAAATAGAGAAAATGCGAAATGTAAGAAGGGAAGAGCGAAGAGGAAAGTTAATGGTACTGGTGAAACTACAGAAATGGGATCATAAGAGGGAGGTGATAACAAAGAAGAGGTTATTATATGGTAGTCCAGAGAGAATAGAGGATGATTTGACATTGGTAGAAAGGAAGATGCAGTATAAATTAAGGAAAATAGCGGAAGAGGAAAGAAATAAGGGAAAGAGAACATGGGTTAAGTATGGCAGATTTCAGATAGATGGAGTATGGTGGGATTGAGATGAAGAAAGGGAACAAATAGTAAGAAAAGAGGTGCAGGGAAACTAGTAGAGGAAGGAACGGGAGATAGGAAAACAAGAAATAGTAAGAAGGAAAAAAAGATGAGAAATGAAAGTTGGGAAGAATGGAAGATTTGTTACTAGAATATAGCAGGATTGGAGAGAAAGTATAGGGAGTTTATCAGAAATTTGATACAATGGGATGTAGTCATAATGATGGAGACGTGGCTAGATGAAAAGGGATAGGAAAGAGTAAGGGGAAGGTTACCAAGAAGTTACAAATGGCAAGTGCATAATGCGAAGAGGAAGAATAAAAAGGACAGAGCAATGGGAGGAATGGTGATTGGAGTAAGGAATGCATGTATAACAGGGAAAGATAAGAAAGACAGGAATGAACAAAAAGGAGGATTAATAGTAGAAGAGACAATGATGGGAGGAGAGAAGTGGAAGGTAGTGAGGAATTATGTGAACCGTGATATACAGGAGAAAGCAGAGGAGATTAAAGAAATGATTGAAGAAAATAAAGAAGAGATTAGGCTGATAATAGGTGGGGATTGCAATGCGATAACAGGAGACAGATAAAGAGGGAAATGGGGAGAAGAGAGAGGAAGACAATCCAAAGATAAATTACTAAATGGGGAGAGAAAAAAGTTGTTGAAGACCGTGGATGAGTTGGGATAGTATATCTTAAACGGAAATATAGAAGGGGATGAAAAAGGACTGCAAAAAGAAAAAAGGAGGTCAGAAAGGAATTAAGAAAGTGGAGAAAAGAAAAAAGTAATCGGGAAGAATATAGGAAAAAAAGATTGGATTTTCTAGGAGGAGTAGAGAGAAAAGTTGTAAAGGGAGGAAAATATGGTAGAGAAAGAGATGAGGAAGAGGACATTTCGAGGGAAGAAATAGTTAAGGTTTTAGGAATAATAAAGGATGGAAAGGCACCTACTAAAGATAAGATTCCAAATGAAGTATGGAAATATGGAGGGGAGGAACTAGAGGAATGGGCATTGATATTGTGTAATAGAGTATGGAGAGGAAAGGGGTGGTCAGAGTTATGGAAAGAAAGACTAGTTATACCAATATTAAAGAAAGGCAAGGGAGAGGAGGTTAAAGATTATAGGGGGGCGGGTGACGTTGATGCCAACACTGTATAAAGTATATGTGAGTATTTTGTCGGAGAGATTGAAGATAGAAGTTAAAGAAAAAAAGATCGAGTCACCGAAACAGACAGGGCTTAGAAAAGGAATGGGGGTAATGGACAACGTATATGTTCTGAACTATCTAGTAAATAAGAGAATTAAAAGGGAAAAAGGGGCAATGATAGTAATGTTCGTGGACTTAAGGAAGGAAAAGATATATATATATACTAGCATACGCAGACGACATAGTGTTGATGGCAGAGGATGAAGAAGGGATGGCGGGATTAATTACAGGATTAGAGAAATACTTAGAAGGGAAAAATCTGAAGGTAAATGTAAAAAAGACAAAGATAATGAGGTTTAGAAAAGGAGGGAGAAGGAAGAAAAAATGGGCAGGGAGATGGAAGGGAATAAAGTTAGAAGAAGTCAAAGTGTATAAATATTTGGGATATATATTGCAAACGAATGGAGATCATGCAGCTCATATAAGAGAAAGGATAAAAAAGCAGCAGGGGTAATGAAACAGATATGGAGAATAGGAATAAGAAAGTTAAAAAAGAATTGGAGAAGGAGAATTTGGTTATTTGATACGCTGGTATGGCCGGTATTAGGTTATGGAGCAGAAATATGAGGATGGAAAGAAAGGAAAGATATTGAGAGTTTAAAAGAAAGATATATAAGGTGGACACTAGGGGCAGACTGGGGGACGTCAGGTTGTATGGTGAGATGTATGGTCAGGATGTGTGGCATGGAAATTTGAGACAAAGCTGTGGGAGGGAAAGGGGAGGGGAGTTGGCGAGAAAGTGTTTGCTGGAGGTAGAAGAGAGGAGAGGGAGGGCGATTGAATAAACGAGATGGGAAGAAGAAAGGAGGGAGTTCTTTAATGATAGAGAAATAGAAGGCGGGACTGGAGTAAACCATGAAGAATTGGAAAAAAGTAGAGGGATATACAATTAATAGAAAGATCGTGGGCGATTGAGGAATCAAAATATAATAAATGGTATAAGATGATAAAAAAGGAAAGGGTGCCAAAGTATTTAGAAAAGGGATGGGGAGAAAGAAGGTGGACCAGAAAAGCAAGATTTAGTTTGGGAAACGAGGTAAGGGAGGGGATGTACTGGGAAAAAGAAGAGAACAGAAAGTGTAGAATATGTGATTGGGAGGAGGAAACATGGGAGCATGTATGAGAAGGATGTAGGAGAGGAATGGAAGATAAAGGAAGCTGGTAAGAAAATGTGGTTAAGATTCTAGGGGAAGATGGATTAGGAGAAGAATGGATGAAGGAGTTGGAGGGTGCTAGAGGAGCGAATGAGAGAGAATGAAAGAATGCACGTAAAAAAAGGTAAATGTAGGCATAAAAAAGTGAACGAAAAAGGAAACGGAAGTCGCTTAGATTAGAAGCGTAAAAATTGTAAGTAATAGTAAGGTAAAAGTTAAGTAGACTAAGATGCGCTTGCCTTCTCATGCTCTCTCGCTTTCGTTCGCTCGCTTACTCGTTTGCTAATAAGTCCTAAATTGCGCTATCCCAGAAAATAGAAATAAGAAACTAGATATACCAGGTGTATACATATGAAACCGGTATTGCCATCTAGCGGCTAGTAGGCACACTTGTAGGCACTGTCGGAACTTACCATTTGTGCTAATTGGCGTA
>NC_046664.1:109086812-109088076 GCF_010883055.1 Belonocnema kinseyi | reverse complement strand
AATGATGATAAAATTTTACGGAAAAATCAGTTTCAAACAATTTATCAGAGGAAAACCGATTCGATTTGGTATCAAAATGTGGGCATTATGCGGTTCGAATGGCTACTTATTTCATTTTGATATTTACTGTGGCAAAAATGAAAAAGTTGATTTCCTACCCAAAATTGCTCAAGGTAATTTAACATGTTGTGACATCGTTGAGCCCAGCTGATATTGCCCGATTCACACCACGAGGAGGTACATGTCACCGAGAATCATCTTTTTTTTTTAATTTTTTTAATATTTAAAAAAAAAATTTTTTAATTTTTATAATTTTTTTTGTTTGCTTGAAACTGTTTACTCGTGCGTTTGTTTGAAACGTTTCATGCAAAAGTATGGTTGACACTCTTTGCAAGATTTGACGGTTCTTACTTCGCACTTTTCGTATGAGCAATACTTTTTGAATCCTGTGCTTTCGAGAGTATAATTTGAATGTTTATTTTCTGACACATTGAAAGCAATTAAATATTTTTCACAAATTTCCATGGCAACATCTTTTGTTCCTAATTTATTTTTGCTCACTGAATTGTAAAGCACTTAGCGTTTGTGATTGATGCCTGTATCAGTCTAATGAAAGTGGTCTATGTCTATTTCTTGGCTCGAATTATTGGCATCAAGTTGCAGTGCTGATCGTGTAGGTCGACTCCACTCATAAAATTGTTATAAACTTTGAAGGCATTTGGAAAAGGGATTGCAGCTTTTCCCTTGGCTTCCTTATCATAACGGGATACGTTCGAAGTAGGGGTGACGCCAGCAGCTTAACAAAGGAATCGAAACTGCTTTTGAATCCATAACTGTGACAAAATTAGTAGCACTATTGCTATCATGCTTTACTTTAAATGTTCCTCTACGAGCTTTCGCATCGATTTCGTTAGACACTTCAATCCTATCTTTTCTTACAGTGCCGGTCGCTCGCAGATTTTGATTTTTCAGATGCACTAACAGGTCAGAAAAAGAAAATAAGTTATCAAAGTAGATATGATACTGAAGTCTATTACGAGGAGAACTCTTGAGCAAAAATTCTTGAAGCATTTGTAAAACAACTCGACTACCTTGAGCAATTTTGGGTAGGAAATCAACTTTTTCATTTTTGCCACAGTAAATATCAAAATGAAGTAAGTAACCATTCGAACCGCATAATGCCCACATTTTGATACCAAATCGAATCGGTTTTCCTCTGATAAATTGTTTGAAACTGATTTTTCCGTAAAATTTTATCATCATT
>NC_046664.1:109083385-109086712 GCF_010883055.1 Belonocnema kinseyi | reverse complement strand
AAAGTTTTTGAAGACCAATAATCTCTTTGTGATAATCGTTTGTTAAATATTGTGAAAATAATAATACCTATAAATGTGTTGAAACGATCGGAAGACAACTCGTATCCTCGTTTCGATGTAGAATCAATAATATATTTCTTTAGTTCTTCAGAAAAAAAAATTTCAAATAAATCTGTTGGTGAACTAGCAAGAATTTTTTTCTTTTGTACCTCAGACAGTAAGATATCATTTGATAGAGTATCACTATACATCATCTCTCCATCAATCCAATTATAAACATGTTCAGGAATGAATACTGCATCAACGTGATTTTCTTTTTCAGTAATTTCTACTGAATTGATAGGATGTCTCTTTCTCGCATTTTGTGATTGGGACAGTTTACGTTTCGGCATTGTGAATCGAATGAAATGGTCAGTGTGTCAAAATTGGATGTGTTTTTATCTTTTTACAACATGATAGTTTGGGAATATGTACTATTATTACGATGATTCAATACTTTCTGTATAATGTCTATGCAAAATATATTACAACATATATGTCGTCTCAAGATAATGAGAGTCAATAAAGATGAAATAAATTATCCTTCAATAAGGAACGATTGGATATTTTTTCCTACATTTTCAAAAATATTGTTTAAACAACATAATTTTGAATAAATAATATCAAATTCGTGATCAGCGACCCCGAAAACCTAGAAAACGATATGTAACAACGTATTTGGGTATAGAAAATTGATATTTACTGATATTAACTTAATTATTTAAATAATTAAAATTGACTATATATATTTTCGACGTATTTTTTCCGTAGAATACGATTCTGCAAGTAAATCAAAAAAATTCTCATTTTTTGCAATAATTTGTTTCAACAAAATGTTTAAACAAATTAATTTTTGAAAAATAATAGCAGATTCGTTATCAGCGACCCAAAAAACCATAGTAACTATATAGACCATGCAGGTTCGGTACAAAAAGTGTTTTAATCGCAAGAAATGATTAGTCGAAAAATTGATCAATTTTTGCATTGTTTTTGCCGTTATTTTTCAAGTTCAGACTATGATAAAAATAAAACCAATGATACCATTCAAAAGCATAACAATCGAGGACACGATTACACTATTCTATTGTTGAATATTCTTACGAAAAGGTATCGAAAATGTGAAAAGAAAAAAAAACAGGTCTGCAAAATTCGTGTTTTTTTGCATTAATTTGCAAAAATAGTGTAAAATACCATACTTTTATGTAATTTTTAATGCACCATTGGAAAGAGCGACCTCGAAAATAGTAGGATAGGTACTTCTCGAATTTTTTGACAGACGTTTTCATAGTGAAATGTTTTAGAGAAATGGGTAGTTGAAAAAAGTGTCCTCGTGACGTTAATGGGTTAATTACAAACTCATACCCAAAAATCGGTAGTATTCCGTTGGTAAAATTTTTGAGTTGTTAGAGTGAGAAACTTAGCAGCGACAAAGACAGAAATTCTCCAACTATTTTTATTGCACCCTCGCGTTGGGTTTTAGTTACCGTCACTCGGCTTACCTGTCAGCTGCAGGGAAATATGAAAAATTTACCAAGATTTTATCTATGTATGCAATCCGTGTGAGAAATAATGAATTGACATCCCATAAAAGAACAAGAAAAAAATACGTAAAATTGTAATATAAATCATTAAATAATTTTAGTATTCATAAAAGCTACTTTTATAACCTCAGACATAGGTGAAATACTGAATGTGAAGAAGAATACTCAAAAACATAGAGAGAGTGTCTCACGTTTGTGGAAAAAAAATTCAGGACTTTTCCAAATTTTTCAGGACAAAAACTCATTAGTTTAGGTGCCTTTTTAAAAATGTGTCAAATGCGAAATTTATTATACGCCCCCAAAATCTGATTTTATGGTCAAAAACCGTTTTTTGGTCATTGTTCATTTTACCAATGTGAAAATCACAAAGCTGAAATCGAAAATATTTTAAAGTTGTCCTTTTATTTATTCCTTTAACTTTAGCGAATATAATGACATTTTTAATGTCCAATAATTTGTTGTTGCTAATATAATTAAAGTGAGTTGAATTCCGTATGTAATAATCTCTTTTTAAATGATTCATTTTCTAGTTTTATTTTCAAACGAATAGTTCTGTTTTCAACTAAAAAAAAAATTTTTCAGTAAACAAATACTTAAAAAAAAAAGTTGAATTTTCAACCAAGGGTGAATTTTTAACTAACGTGATGAATATGTAGGCAAATAAATGAATTTGTAAGAAAAGAGGTCAAATTTCGATTTAAAAAACACAAATTTTTAACTTGCTAGACAAATTTTCTACAAAGCAGTTGAATTTCCAACCCTGAAATATTAATTTTTTACCATAAAGACAAATTTTGCACAAAATAATTTAATTTCCAGACAAAGAGAAGATATTTAAATACCAATGATGAATCTTTAACCAAAAAAAGATTTTAGCAAAATAGTTCAACTTTTAACCCAGAAGTTTGATTTTCTTACCAAAAAGGCGAATTTTCAACAGGTAAAAATTTTTCAGTCAAGAAAGAAAAAAAATGTCATCCAAATTGATGAACTTTTACAAAAGAGTTAAACTTTAACCAAACAGTTGCAGTTTAACCAATAAAGAAGAAATTTCGATCTAAAAAATTATTTCTCTACTTATAACTACGAAGTTCTAAGTAAAACAGATCAATTTTCAACAAAAAATTTAAAACTATCATATTCAGGTAGAAGTTCAATTTAAAAAAAAAGAATTTTCCACGACATATTTAAATGTTGAACCATAGATTTGAACCTTAAAACAAAAAAAAATAATTTTCAACATAGCGGTTTAACTTTTACCCAAGTAGTTGAATTTTTATTGTAAAAAAAACAAACAATTTTTAATTGAAAAAGAATAATTTTCAAATAATAATATACTCGTGGATATATCAAACACAAAGGATTACTTCTTCATCAAATTGTTGATTTTGCAACCTAATAATAAAATTCTTAACTAAAAGTATAATCGTCAGGAGGAAACAACTTACGAAAATTAATATGAATAAAAGGCCAATAACTTACTAACATAAAATGATATCAGGGTAATTTTTTAGTCTTCTTTATTCATAATGTGTCCCCTAAGGGTTTACATGACTTCCATTCCTTACAATCTTTCCCTTTATATCTATATTTTTTTACAATCTCATCATTTCTATATATACAATTATTTACAACTATTTACATAAAGTCTTACCAGGTGTATACATATGAAACCGGTATTTTTTCAAGAAAAAAACACATTTATTTCAAGAGAATGATAACAAATATTTTATTCAAAGTATGCGCC
>NC_046664.1:109049476-109083285 GCF_010883055.1 Belonocnema kinseyi | reverse complement strand
AATTTGATGTTAGATTTGATAGTTTCAAATTCACGACAACCCATAGCTGATGTTACTACATCAGACCGTAGCAAAGTTTTTGAAGACCAATAATCTCTTTGTAATAATCTTTTGTTAAATATTGTGAAAATAATAATACCTATAAATGTGTTGAAACGATCGGAAGACAACTCGTATCCTCGTTTCGATGTAGAATCAATAATCTATTTCTTTAGTTCTTCAGAAAAAAATTTCAAATAAATCTGTTGGTGAACTAGCAAGAATTTTTTTCTTTTGTACTTCAGACAGTAAGATATCATTTGATAGAGTATCACTATACATCATCTCTCCATCAATCCAATTATAAACATGTTCAGGAATGAATACTGCATCAACGTGATTTTCTTTTTCAGTAATTTCTACTGAATTGATAGGATGTCTCTTCCTCGCATTTTGTGATTGGGACAGTTTACGTTTCGGCATTGTGAATCGAATGAAATAATTGGATGTGTTGTTATCTTTTTACAACATGATAGTTGTGGGAATATGTACTATTATTACGATGATTCAATACTTTCTGTATAATGTCTATGCAAAATATATTACAACATATATGTCGTCTCAAGATAATGATAGTCAATAAAGATGAAATAAATTATCCTTCAATAATAATTCGAACTAGCAAAAATATTAGTAACGCCTATCAAAGACTACCGATATTCACTTTTCGAGGTTAAAAGTATGATACGCAAATACATATGATTACCGTGCATTAAAACTGTTCAGAATATTTTAAAAACATATAATTTGTTTGGATTTATTGTTAAAAAATAGTAAATGTCCAACTTTCAGCTCGCAGATTATATTTGCATAAGGTAATAATGGCGCGAAAATGTACTGCGATGACGCAATCCTATTTGATAATATCTATGATAAAATATATTTTATAAAACAACTTTTGTTTATGTCGTCTCAATAACATGATCAACGTGTTTAATCAAAGATGAAACTAATTATTGTTCTGCGAAAATTCTGATGAGCGAAGATTTTCATTTTTTGAGGTTAAGAATGATACGAGAGTATGATTATTGCAAATTACAACTCTTGAAATGACTTCGGAACGATTGGATATTTTTTCCTACATTGTCAAAAATATTGTTTAAACAAAATAATTTTGAAAAAATAATATCAAATTCGTGATCAGCGACCCCGAAAACCTAGAAAACGATATGTAACAACGTATTTGGGTATAGAAAATTGATATTTACTGATATTAACTTAATTATTTAAATAATTAAAATTGAATATATATATTTTCGACGTATTTTTCCCGTAGAATACGATTCTGCAAGTAAATCAAAAAAATTCTCATTTTTTGCAATAATTTGTTTAAACAAAATGTTTAAACAAATTAATTTTGGAAAAATAATAGCAGATTCGTTATCAGCGACCCAAAAAACCATAGTAACTATATAGACCATGCAGGTTCGTTACAAAAAGTGTGTTTTAATCGCAAGTAATGATTAGACGAAAAATTGATCAATTTTTCCATTGTTTTTGCCGTTATTTTGCAAGTTCAGACTATGATAAAAATAAAACCAATGATACCATTCGAAAGCATAACAATCCTCAAAAATTCGCGTTTTTTTGCATCAATTTGCAAAAATAGTGTAAAAACCATATTTTTATGTAATTTTGATTGCACCATTGGAAAGAGCGACCTCGAAAATAGTACGATAGGTACTTCTCGAATTTTTGACAGACGTTTTCATGGTGAAATATTTTAGAGAATTGGGTAGTTGAAAAAAGTGTCCTTGTAACGTTAATGGGTTAAATTAGCCAGGGAGCACCAGACCTTACTTACAGCGCTCCAAGCAGCTGTTGGTAACCCGTATCGGATGGTGCAATCAGTGGTAGGTGGAGGCTAGAGGGGAACTGACAATTTTCCAGGCTTGGTGAACTCAATAAGGAAAAATGGCAAATTTTTAAAACTTTGGCGTGGGGGGGGGTTGAGAGGCAGGGAGGGGAGTCAAATTAGTTCTCTTGCCCATCACAGATGGTGCTGACGCTAAATGCCGAGGGCCACACGCGTGCGCGCAAAGTAAATTGTTTTTTTCGTCTGCTGCATGGTGCAAGTGATGGTCATAAGTTCCCAACACGACGTATATCTATAACCTCTAAACGGTTATTCGTGTGCCGGCATCACTTCGGTGCACAAGACTTTTTCAAATCTCAAACTCGTGCTGTGAGGTTCTTTTCGTAAAAAAGGGCAAAATAAAGTTAATAAGACAAAAAAAAATATGAAATAGAATTGTAATTATCTTTTATTTCTCATTTTTCGTTTCTTAGTTGCTTCATTTTGTCTTTATTCTTCGTTTTTGTTTAATTGTTTTGAGATTCAACACATCTAAAGATAGGCATATACATATACATGCACCAACACATGGACGCTCGGCGAAGTTCTGCTGCCCATCGCAGAGTGCGCTGAATGTCGCCAATTCTTTTCCATGGAGTTGACTGAGCCAGCAATTTTCGCCAAACGCGCCGTCTATATTTATGGCGGGTAAATAAACCCGCGCCGTAGCTACGTTTATAATATCTTTAGCTGGACGCAGTGACGCCCAAAAAAGCATGAATTTATATTATAAAAATGTTCCCAACAGATGAAAAACTTTTTACAAATTTACATATATTGCGTTAAACTTTCGAAAGTTTCTAAAACTGTACACGGAGAGAATAAAACCGCTGCGGTCACCGCGACTCACGGTGCTGATGCGCGCGACGGGAAAAAAGTGGTACAAAATTCTCGAGAATATGTGAAAGTGACGTGTTCACGGTGACCACGCGAGTGCTTCACGACGATCATGCGCGTGAATCACAGTTCGGATTTTCACGCCAGCCACCACTGTGATCACAGTCTTCAGAATTATTTTCACACCCAACAGCTCTCTGATGTCGCAGCGATGAGAAACGTTTTGATCTAAGTCCTGGAAAACGTTTAGGCTTTATGCATCAGCTGATCGTAACAGTGTAAACGGATGGTTTGACGTTGTTTTGCGCCTGGTCATCGATTCATGGTAAGTGATCTACTTATGATCATAATTTTCATAAAAAGTAGTATGTCAATAATATTTAAGCGATGTAAATGTTCCCGGTAAAAGCATTTGCTAGAAATTGCATTTTTAGTATAGTAATAAAAAGTATATATGTCGCAGGTGTCAAGGAAAAAGAAATTTTTAAGTTTTAGGTTAGCATGGCACTGGTATCCTCGTATTTCACTCAAAAGAATTAAATGTTTTCATTTTGATTATTAAGAAACGCTGAAGAAGAGAAGTATTATTTGTAAAATGCCAGAAAGTTCCAAAAATTGAACCAACACTGGGTGGGGTTAAGTACAGCATGTCCTGTGACACCCTGCGGCATACCTAATTTGTATTACTGTACTAAAAATGCGATTTCTAGCAAATGCTTTTACCGGGATGTGTAATCGGTTTTAAAATAATTTTCGGGCCAATAAACCTATTTTCATAAAAATGTCCCTTAGCATTTTTTGGACTGTCACCCTTCAAATATTTTCCAACACTGAGCATTAAAAAATAAAAATAAAGTTCATAAATGAACATTTACATCGTTCAAATATTATTGACATATTATTGTTTATTCAAATTATGATAATAAGTGGATCACTTACCATCAATCGATGACCAGACGCAAAACGACGTCAATCGTTTTACAGTGTTACGAGCAGCTGATGCATAAAACCTTAACGGTCGCCAGGACTGTGATAAAAACGGCTCTGATGTCTGCGACATCAGAGTATTGTTGCGCGTGAAAATAATTCTGAAGACTGTAATCACAGTGGTGGCTGGCGTGAAAGTCCGAACTGTGATTCATGCACATGATCACCGTGAAGCACTCACGTGGTAACCGTGAACACGTCATTCTCACATATTCTCGAGAATTTTGAAGCCTTTTTTCCCGTGGCGCGCATTAGCACCGTGAGCCGCGATGACCGCAGCCGTTTTGTTCTCTTCGTGTAGTCTCATGAAACGACTCACTGTTTCACGAAATTGTCAATGTTTTATTGACTCACATTTCTAGGACTAAGTACCTACCTATGTTGCAGGAAGTATGAACTAACTAATGTTTTCTTGAGATCCACTCTATAGGGTTGATCAAATGACTAAATTCTGAGATAGAGCTTTGTGATGCCATTCAATGCAGTTGAATGACCGTATTACTTGAATGTCATGCATTACCATAAGTGATCTAACCATAATGGAAGCAAATCCGTTCAATGCTGCTGAATTACCAAATAGATCAAATGCCATTTAATGCTTTTCCCGACCGGATATATCGAATAGAATCTATGCATTTGAATGCCGTTAAATGACCATTAGGACAAAAGTGGAATTTGTTTAGATTTATACGCAATAAAGTGTACAATTTCTTCAAGGGGCTAGTACACAAATAAAGACCCTTTTTCAACAATTATTTTTTGGTGGTAGACTTTATTATATAAAAGTGGGTTTCTCAGCATATTATAGTACGTATTTTTAAATGTAAAATAGATTTGAAAATTTTTTTTCATGACTTCCCGCGGAGATACGCCAGCCTGAAAAAAATCGGTTTTCATTCGGCGGCCACGATAACTCCACTTTGGCTTATCCGAAACACAAAATCCAAAAAGATTCTTAAAAAGCACATGCGTGGGTATCGGATGAACCATAATTATTAAAAAATATTAAAAAATGAATTAATGGTAGAAGTTTTTGTGTTTTTGACTGTTTTTTGCAACGTAAATTGTTTAAAAAAGTTGTTAAATGTTAATGAAAAATTATGATCAAGGGTCATACGATAGCGATACACCTTATCAAAATTTCTTCCAAGTTTGAGACAAATCGGCCCAGTAGATCGGTCGGAATCGTGGCCGCCAGCTTAAGAAACACTGTTTCGAGAAAAACGCGTTCAAAACTTAACCCTTCGAAGCACAGCGTATCATATATGATACACAGAATAAATGTAGTTATGGGCAGTTTATGGGGACTAGAACAGTGAAACTCGGTAATCTTGGGTTTTCCGGGACGCTGAAAACGAACCCGACGTCAAAATTCAAAATGGCGGGAGCAACATGGCGGACGAAATATATGAAAATTGATCCGATATGCTACATGTTTGCTACTCGGGGGTTTTCAGGGTCGCTGAAAACGAATCCAAATGACTAAAAAACCCGCACTAATACTACCGGATAAGTACTAAAGAATTATAAAATTCGTTTTTCAGGACACGTTTTTTCGATCTCGCGGCGCCAGATGGAGTTCACGGAGCCCGACCTTACACTAAAAGTGGGTTCATGCACACCGTGCGTTACAAGCGCTTCGGGGGGCCTCGCGGCGTATTTCGGTTTTCAGACACTTTCAGCACGCTTTGAGACAAATGTTGGTTTCTATCCTATTTTTAGATGTATATAGTGACCAAAAATAAGAAAAAAATTGTTGGATTTTTTGAAAAGTTATTTGTGTACTAGCCCCTTAATGCCAATAAGCCATTTCAATGTTCTTTTTAGATGGTTGGTTCTTCTTATTCCGCCTTTGTTTTCAATTCAGCTATGATTTGAACAGGTTCCATCGAAATAAGAAGATTAGGTAAAATAAAATAGCTGTAGGTAGTTTTTCGATAATTTATAAATTGTTTATGAGAATGTATTATATATAACTGGTTGAAATTAATAATTATGGGAATGACTGTAAAACATTAGTATTTAAATCACACTATTTTCATAAAATGACTTTTTCATTTAAAGTCAATGTATAGTGTACCCAGTTGATATGGTATATTTTTTGGAATAATAGAGCAGAGTACGTGCAGAATGTAAAAATGCGGAATTGAAGAATAAACGACGAGTGGTAGAATGCATAGTATTGCGTGCTACATATCGGATCAAGCTGAATCAAGAAGAGCATGCATTTATTTACAAATGTTTAATAATTCTCCTTGGAAGAACGGATGGTATGCTTCTGAATTTAAATTTTATACTTACTCCCCCTCCCTACCCACTTTCTCGCTCTCTCAATTTTTTTATTCTTGAAACATCTCAAAAATTGTTAACAGTACACTTCATAAGGCGGATGAATTTAAATAAACAAGAAATTGCAGATGATTTCCCGAACTCCCAGCCTCTTTCCCTTTCTAAATTTTAAATTTCATTTACGCAAAGAACTGACAAATTTCTTACAATTTGCTAAAGTTATGTGTAATTTAATTTTGAGGAATTGAAAAACAAACTTAGAAAAGGCGAAGTGCCAGCGAGCGTCGTGAAAATCGTATCTCTGTACAAGTTTTTTCATAATATGTATAACATGTGAATTTGTATGTGCAATATTATGCGATTATTGGATGTGATATTTTACACTTTCAGATGTCGATGTGTCTTAAAAAGAAGAATGTTAATGATAATACGTTGTGAGGGCAATTAATTATGTGTATGATATTCATGATAGCAAGGATGATTCGATGAGATCAGGTCTTGTTATTCATATATCCTTATCCATGTTGATTTTCGCCCTTCATACCCCAAAGTCCCGCTTCTTAATCTAAAAGCTACAGTAAAAAAACAGTAAATTTCGACGAGAGGAAAAAAGAGAAGTTTCACAAACAGTAGTGGGAAGATTTATCGACTACGGGAGAGACCTTGGGGTTTGTTGGCTGCTCACAAAGTTGACAAGGTGCTTCCGAATTACATTCGATTCGTCGAACTGTCACTTGATGAGCTAACACATTTTCCCAGGCAAACTTACTATAATTCGCTCACAGACCCAATAATGATTTAATCTAGCTAGACTTACTATAGAAGTAGTATTTGATCTCAGTTCTCCTCTCGGTAAGATGTAATGATATGGAACACGGCCCAATATAATGTTCAACGGCAATATACTCTTTTCTTTTACAACTCTTTACTCTCTCAACTCTATATTATTACAATTCTTTATAACCTCACAACTCTTACTCAGACCTACTTTTAGAGGTCTTTACTTGTCATCATTGCTTCCCTCGTTCTTCGATTTCTCATTTCTCCTAATTTATAACTAACTAACAAGTGCCGAAAGAAACTTTCTTATTGTGAAGGCACTTTCATTCTCGGTTTACAACTGAAGCGTGCTCTTTAATAGTGCATTATGTTCCACTTGTCATAAGAGTTATCTAAAATGTGAATATAGTTGCACAATGATTTTTTGGACAAGCAGCGTATAATGCACTGCTGCAGATCACGCTTCAATTGCAAGTGAAAAAGGTGCTCTCACACTGTACATTATTTTTTTAGGTATTCATCGCAACAATCTTAACACAACTTCTTCATATTCACTGGTTTTCTTCTTTGAAATTCACAATCGATTAACCTCTTTTTTCTAGTTTCTAACTATAGTCTCTTCTTCGCTCGCTCACACTCGCTTCACTTCAACAGATTTCCTATCTAAAGTCTAGTCTCCATTATCTAATAATATAAGAATGACGTAGCAAAAATGTTAAATATTTTTATTGCTATGAATGGTTTGAATAATTTTCTACAAATCGCATTGTTTCTCTCTCAATTTGTGTGCTAATTTTTTAGCGAATTATTTTTCCATAATTTGTCCTGACCAAATGTGGCCATAAAATAAAATTATGATAAAGATCAAAAAATGAATTATTATGGGTACCTTTTAATTGGGACGAAATTTGTGAAAAAAAGTAATTTTTTTCAAATGGAGTACAAAATAACTTTAAATTGGCGCTTCTTTGGTGTAACCTCTGTAGTTTGGCACTGAAAAAATTAATCTGAATGTTAAAATCTTACATACTCCAAGACCCATTAAAAATTTAGACAAAGTTTGAAAAATTACAATTTTCAATATTTTTATGAATATTTCTACGATTCCGAGCATGCTTCTTTAAGTTTGTTAAGACAAAAATTAAAGTTAATTAATTTTCGGAAAAACAAAAGAAGAAAATTTTATCTCATCTAGTTTAGGAGATAAAGCCATCAGAAATTATATTTTTCAAAAATATTTCTAAAAAAAAATTAGTTTTAGTTTTTGTGAAAGAGCATATTCCCTGTGCACTCTAGGCAAAAAAGCCTCAATATAAGTTAAGGCAGACTTGATTTTAAGCAAATTAAAAACACATTACAATATTCTATATTTTGCATAAGTCCGAAATTATAGTGCATTGAAAAATACCAACTTTTACGAACGAACGAACATTATTTTTATTATATGTTTAATATTAACAACTTAAATATTCTATGCAAAATGATACCTTTGACAGCGGCGAGTATATACAATTTTCAACTAAAGAATCAGAAAAATATGAAAAATATACACCATTTAAAAATAGTGTAGGCTATTGTACTAGCAAAGGGCCCGCTGTAGTCTGACGGAGTAGTAAGGATATTGTCTAGAAACTGTATTTTGACCAAACAGTTGAAAAATCTGAGTGTACAGTTTCCAGTGCTTGTTCATGTACTTTTATTATTATAAGAGCAATTTTTAACCCGAAGTTCAGTAGAAATTCGCTATTTAAACAAAAAATACATTTTAGCAAACTGCCATAAAAGTTGTTATTTTTAACACGCTATAACTTCCTGAAATTAAGCCTTTTTCAACTTATATTCAGGCTTTTTTGTCTACACTGTACAGGGAATATGCTATCTCACAAAAATTAGGAACAAAATTTTTGTGTGAAATTTTGTACAAAAATATAATTTCTGATGGCTGAATCTCCTAAACTACAGAAGCAAGCTCTGGAGTGTAGAAATATTCATAAAACTAATATAAACTGTAATTTTTCAAACTTTTTCTAAAATTTTAATGTTCTCGGAGTTTCAAAGATTTTTAACGTTAGGATGCATTTTTTCGATGACAAACTACAGAGTTTAAACGAAAGAAGAACCACTTTGGAGTTATTTTGACAAAAATATACACAATAACCGGAAAATAAAAAAATTGAGTTTATTTAATAATCCCTCCAGCAATTTTTTCTTTTTGGTCTCAAAATAATAGTAATGCATCACTGTAATGATTTCAGAAGAAAAACAAGAGGTGCAAGTCCTTTTGGGTTGAACAGAATGCAAGCCCACCGTGTAGTATATGTTCATTACCAGTGCAATAGATAGGCATAAACCTAATAATAACGTAGATATGAACTCGATGCGAAAAAATGACTTCCACGGTAAAAACACAGTATTATTAAATAAGGCTCAGGAAAAACATGATAGAATTGTACTAAAATAAGACCACTGATGGGAACCCAGATTCATTTGTTTTACATTAAAAATAAGAGCATGAAGTTATCATATTCCAAAACAGGACACGCAAAAATTATACCGTAAAAAAAAGAGATCTCTGGTTTTTACAGTATTGTGTCAGAAATTCCATCCCAATTAAAAGGTATCCTTATGACTATGAAATTTAAAAAAGCGTGACCTTTATCTCAGCATCTAAGTATACATTTTCTAGGACAATACCCTGGTGGACCGAAGAAACCGAATGGAGCGTCTACAAAGTACCCGTAAAGACCCTATTGGGTCCCCATTCGGTTACTTTTTAAAAAACTCAAACCAACAGCAAAATCAGCTTTTAAATTGTTGAAATTCGGATTCTACGTTAAAATATGCATTAGAAACTCACGGAGTAATCGCATTACTTTTTCTTGCAGCGTTAAAAACTTTAAAAAATAAAATACCTGTCATTTACATGGGCCGAAGGCACCTTCAAGTGCACCTTCTGTTAGTAACAGTTAATAAGCGTTCCGTCGGTAATCTTAAGAACTTTGTCTGGATGCTTGCGCCACGTAGTGGCAATCTCAGACAACAACGCTGCGATGCAAGTGAGAGAAAATTTTATTTTTGAACTTCGCGCGCAACATACTACCTGAGCTATTATGGATGCACTTGAAGTCAACTTCAGCAGAAGTTAATGAAATTTTTTTACATTTTTAACTCTGCAAAAAAAAGTATTGCGATTACTCCCTGAGCTTCTAATCGAAAATTTAACGTCGAATCCGAATTTCAATAGTTTAAAACTTGATCTTGCTGTTTTTTTTGAGATTTTTAAAAAGGAACCAAATGGGGACCCAATGGGTCTTTACGGGTACTTTGTAGAGGCTAAATTCGATTCCTTCGGTCCGCCAGGGTATCTAGCTATGATCTTCTAATTATGACGGTGCTCTTCGTTCTCGAATTCATTCTCGATAGGTACCAAATTACAAATTTATATCTTTTCTCGGTGTTAATTTTTGATAGTGTCAAAAAATATTGAGAGTACTTGAATATTGAAGAAATTTAATTAAAAAAGATATTGTAATTTTCCGTAACCTTGAAATGCTATTTAGCAAAATATCGAAACTTCGGAAATGGAAATGCTTTTTCACAAGGATATATATAGATATACATACATCGATTTCTCATACTTTTTCACGTTCAAACCAAAATAATGATTTAAATTTTTATCATTCGTCGATATATGTTCATTATCTTCCCAGGAAAAAGAATCCATTGAAAAGGCGGCTCTGCGAATTGCGTATCTGTCATTTGCAGATTCAGAAAGTTAAAACAGAATAGGTTTGAGTCTATGTGAATCGGTGATTTTCTCAAGGACCTTCGAATCTGCCATGTACAGCAATGGTCATTTCAAGCAAGATTATATTGAATCGGTTTCGTTCTTTTTGAATGAGACCGACTTTTTGTGGTTAAGCTGCCATATTTCACACAATTCTTTAAATTTATGAGTTATCGAAAGATTAAAAGAAATCATGCGCAGGTCTACTAGATTCCTTTTGCTATTTCGGTTATTAGTCTTTTATGACATATAAGTTAGTCAACAAAATTATAACGACTTAAAGTCTTTAAAAAACAAATTGGCGGCAATTTTGGAATTCTAGTGACAGACACGCAATTCAAAAGACTTCGAAACAGAAGTGAATGGATTTTTGTTTCCTGGGTTGGTACTGATATAATGCTTAAACATTCGAACAGTGTTTGGCAAATCATTCCCATCCTCGCAAAATGGTATCATTTCTTCTATTTTCATTTCAATTAAAAAGAGATGAAAATTAAATTAATTATGACTAAAATTATCATCTTTATTTAATCCAGTGTCGAAACTCTGTTCATTTGTTAGGTTAGAATCTACACAATTTTATATGATATTTTTTAATTTCCCAGAATAAAATCGAGGTGCGTGTAAACGAACAGAAGTATTGGAACTCTAGGAACATATGAACTGGTAAAT
Source organism: Belonocnema kinseyi (assembly GCF_010883055.1). Classification (NCBI taxonomy): domain Eukaryota; kingdom Metazoa; phylum Arthropoda; class Insecta; order Hymenoptera; family Cynipidae; genus Belonocnema; species Belonocnema kinseyi. The sequence continues at coordinate 109,072,039 of NC_046664.1, read as the reverse complement.
GTACATTTGTGAATGTGCGTGTTTAACATCGGGCGAAATATTGTTGTGGGTCGTCTATTACATTTTTATAGTTGATTAATGGCGTAATTTTATGTTAAAAATTTGGATAACAAATGGTTCCACACACACCATGAATGGCAAATCATGGTACGCTTTTAATTATATCTAATAAACACACAGTAATCGTATATTACGCACAGATTTATATGCAATCAACTCATATTATGGGCTTCATATGAGTGAATTTCTTAAAGTTTACTTACGAAAAACACAAGCATCCTCTTGTTTTCTTTTTCTTATATTCATTAGGTACAGTACATACGCGCCATATGATTTTCAAGCATAGTATTGTCAACAATTGTGTATATTTTTGTTAATTGTAAAGAATTTTTTCTTCACTTGATCTTGCACCATCAGTAATTTTCAAATCTTTTGACCTCTTCAGGGCTGAATTGCAAATAAAAAGTTTTCGAGTTTTTGCAATAACAATTTGTGGCTGTTGTATATTTATTGATAACTTGAGAAAGCAGAATGATGCTTTCTTGTTCAGATATGATGTTCGAAACATGTATTTATTGCAGCACGTTTAAATGTCTAAATTCTTCAAATTTTAGAACTTTGAATTTAGAAATTTATTATAAAATATGAACCTGACAAGTCAAAGTATGTATCTAAATTCCAAAACTGAAAAATTGTAAAATTCGAAACTTCAAATTTTAATGCCTTGACCTAAAAACATATTATTTTGAAAAATTCTAATAAATACAAATTCTGCTAAAACCAATTTGGAAACAATTAAAAACTTAATTATCTGAAAATTAGCTTTTAAACTTTTAAAATTGAATCTCACGTATTTTTAATACTCTAGTAGAAAACTTTTGAAAATGAATCTGATTAAAATTGGGTTATAGGTTCAAAATCAAAGGCTTTTAATTAAAAAAATGAAATTTCTGAAATTCGGGAACTTTAAAATATTTTTAATATGTAAAAAATTTCATACTTGAAAGTTAAAAAAAATTTATTTGTAAACTTTGTTATCTTACAGCAACTGAATCGTTATTCTAGAATTAAAAGTGTTTAAACATTAAGATATTTCAATTCTGACGAGTTCAGATTCCAAGGATTAAAAAATTTAAAACCATAAAATTTAAAGTTTATAAACTGGAAAGCTTCTAGATTTAATTTTTTTAATATGAATGCGTTTAATTTTTTACGTTTTAAATTTGAGGAGTAAAATTGATTCATTTTCGAACTGATAGTACCGCAAGAGTTTTACCACTAGCAATTTTGATGTAAACCGGAATTCAAGAATTCAAAGATTATAAAAAATCCGAAAAGTGAATTCTTCGGAATTTGCTTATGATTTTTCGGTCTTCGATTTTTTATATTTTAAACTTATTCATATTCGGTCGCGGGAAATCATAATAGTGTAACAGACATTACTATATTTGCTAGATTTCAAGTTTTCACTTAAATACAACCGAATTCATTAAAGTCGAGGAAAACTGATCTCAATTTGAGGTAAAATTAAAAAATTAAAAAGAATTAAAAAGACTTTAAAAAATGTACAAGAATCCAATTAAATTCCGAAAAAAAATGGTTAAACCCTCGTTGCACTCATATGTTCTACTTAGTAAGTTCAAATTCGAAGACTTCGAAGCTTTCAAGACGATAAAGCAAATTTTTGAAACTACCTTCTTCAAATTTGAAGTTTCGAAATTAAGAAAATGTCATATTGAAAGTCAAGTAGTTTTGATGCTTTAAATTAGAAAGCTATCAACTGCTTTCATTTGATTGAACAATTTTCGAACAAATGCTGATTTTGTCTGCAGATTATGAGGTTATCTTTCCGAGAATTTGCAAGCATTACCATGTCTTTTCTCCTTATTTTGTCATGAGTGTATACGTCGAAAGGGAATCGAAATGATTTTTTAAAAGAGAAGAATACTGATTTTGGGATGGAAAATGTCTTTATGTAAATTTATATGTAATTGTACATGGTGTAAATATTCGTATGGGATATTTGTGAAGAAATGTTGTCTTCAAGTAAAATTTGATCTCGAGTATGTGTATATTTAGGGGTAATTATCACAGAATATGTGAGATGTTTTGTTTAGCTTACGACATAAGAATACAAGCTAAGAGTAAGAAGGAAATTTGTATCGGTTTCGTCTGCGTTGCAATATTACAACAATCAAATATATTAAATCGAATCTTCAAATTCCTTAAGATTAATAAGAATATAGAAAAAACAGGGTAATTTAAAAATCAACAATTTTAATATTTCTTTCTTTACAAATAAGACAAGTTCTAAATATCAACGTCGAGGAAACCGACTGAATGCAGCCTTTTCGTATCTCTACATCCTTATTTAGGCAACGGAAAAATTTACAAATGAAGATTCTGACGAGATCGCGAATTCACTGATAATGACGTTCGAATTGAAACTTTGATTTCACACGAAGAAGAAATAGAGCTCTCCAGAATATTTGAGAATATTTGAAATAATATATTCCTGGTTTGACATTTCAGCAGAAGTTCTTGTAGTTTAGAAATTAAATGAGAATTAAATATCAACGATCTACGAAGGATCTGCTGAAATTTTCTCTACATTTCTCCTTTTTGTTAATGATACTCCGCTGGAAAATTCCGCGCTCGTTGCTACGTTAACTTTAAATGCTATACACAATTTGAATTTTTGACCTATACATATGTTACGAAGTAGAAACTGGATCGAATCGGGAAAAACTTGCCTCGGAATGATGGAATTTAATAAATTCGAAGTAACGTGCATTTGTTTTTCACGCAGGAGATTCGAAAATAGTGTTCAACATAATTGTTTTGTCTCGTGCGCACGTCGTCACATCAATTCCAATCCAAGTTTTAAAATTCAATCAGTGCTCGGCTCGTTACCATTAAAAAAAATGCGTTACAAGTGCTTGTAAGTTATTTTTTAAAAATTGACGAGGATAACACTGAGCAAGAGCTAATCGTTGGAGAAATTTCTCAATTTTCAGATGCAAGCCAAGCATGAAACATTTAAAATTAGGAAATAAAGGCCTGTACTTGCTCGAATGCACCTAAACTAGCGTAGCTACGTTTTGCGTTAGGGTCTGGATAGAAATACCAGTGTACGAGTTTCTCGCTGAGTAGCTGCATAGTAGTAGTCGAGAAATGGACTTTTGCGGACAAATAGGTTCACAGGATCCATTTCTTTACCAATTTAAGAGGGACAATTGAATGCAAGGGACCCAATGTGTATGTTTGTTTTTTGTTTAACAATACTTGTGCAAATACAGCTACAAAATGGTTCATTTCAGCGATATGATTTTCGACCTCGGAATTCATTTCGGAGATAAAGTGATTGTTAGTCAGAACTAGTGCAGAAAGACTAAAAAATCAGAGATATTGTATTACAATTCTGTTAAATTATTACAAACAATTTATTGAAACAAAACCCACCGTATGTCACTTTGTTATAGAAAAAATTTACTCTGTCTCAAACTAGTTGCAATTTACTATTAGAACGATAATAATAATGAAAATTTTTATTAAGTAATAAACTTCTAAATAACTAATAAGGTTATAAATAATTCTTTACCCATTAAGTTTCATGAGCAGACCAATTAACATAGTAGAAAAGTTTATGTTGAAATGAGAATAATAGATTGAGACATGAATCTCTATGTTCAACAATTAAAATTTCGATCGGATTAAATGACAAAAATTAATTAAATTCTTATGCAGTTTAATTAAATTTCAATTCGTTGTTATACAATACAATTCTTTATGTATACTACACAAGAAATAGGATTAAGAAAGCAATTGTCTACTACATGGACTCTATGGCCATTTTTCCGCAGTTGCCACTTGTGCTATTACTTTTTTCGTGATAAATATTCTTAAATAAATTGATTAAAAAAATGGTTAAAAAGATCTACGTTATTAACGATCTATATTATTAATTTTTGAAAAATCTCAAAATATTCTAAATGCCTTTGAAGAAAATGGTTAATTACTTTTAGCCAGAAAAATCAAATTAACTACTAGAAAAACTCATTTTTTAATGCTGAGAATTCATAAGAAAATTGTAATCGGTTAAGAAATACGACCCTTGGGTGATTATAAACAGTAAATTCCTATTCCAGATCACTGTACGGATGTAATGCACTAAATATAACGTGAAACTCGTTTCAAACTGTGTGGCGTACGCGTGTGCGTCTGCGTTGGCGTTCGAGCATTTACATGTCTTAGGAATGATGAAGAGGATGAGCAATTGAGTATCGACGTTCGCAGGAGAAGCACAAATTTCCGAAAATTCTTATTTGCAACTGGAATCCGAAATCATTCCCCACAGCAGACAGATTCTTCGACCTGATACTCTTACGATAAGAACATTCGTTACAGTATAATGTTTATTAGAACTAGTGGCGCACCATGAGTGACGTCAAGGTGCACCTATTGGTCGTACGCAATGCTACCTTATTCTGTATTAGAAAAACTTGTTCGTCAACAACGCATCATATATCTACAGTAAACTCATTCTTTCTTGCGAAAAAGTCGACGCAGACCTCAGCATGAAGTTTCTTCTTCTTGCTACTTCTATCCTCGACTTCCTCGCTTCTTATGTCACTTTGGACGCAGACTTAAATTCTTAAGTGTGTCTGGAACAACGAGTCGTCTCAAAGACCCATTTTTCTTAAAGCTAACTAATATTTTCGAGTCCCTCGTCACTCTCCGCAGACGAGCTCGTATCATTCAATTCAACTTTCAACTTCACTTTATACCTTAAAAATATTGCGTACTGGCAGCAGTGTTTCACCTTTCATATGTACGTATTTTTGAGACACCGCTTTGCGCTTAAACAAGGAAGAGTTCGAAGCTCTATATAGTGTCTCGGCGCTGGTGTTTCTCAGAATTCTATTCATTTAGATCCTTGGACATTTCCGATGGCTTTCCTCCGATGGAAGAAGGAAAGTTCTTGTACAAAAAGAAGGAAGAACTCGTTGATGGACAAGATCCTGTCAGCAGTTTCTGAAGGAAAACTTTGGATTCAAGTTCAAAGGTTCTAAAGTTGTTCACTGAATTTTCTTCCAGGTTTTACACGAAATGCGGATCTCATCAGTCTTCATGACAAGGCTTTGTGCTTTAGGGACAAAACATTTTCCTCTGTGGGTCTCGTCATTTTCAGGGACTTAGGAAAATCCTTTTCACCTTGAGGCTCTTTCGAAGCTTGAAGGACTAGTTACACTGCTGTTGATTTTCTTGTTCCTTCATTCATCGCTTCAAGTGGGATTCGGCAGAGGATTCTCCTGTCTGATGTCACTTTTTAGTTTCACGAACTCCTTGGCGACTTCGTCGTTGTTTCGCTGCGAGAGAATTCGTAGGATGGTCCAACCCGTCTCATCCATCTGGATTCGCCTACCAAGCGACAACCAGCAAGCACAGGAGCCTTGTTCGACAATGTCCTTCAGCTGCATTACTGCCACTCCAACCAGTCTGTCTTCTCGGGCGAAGCAGTAGTCTTTCACGCAGATGTGCAACTCGAGGTAGTCCAGAAGGTTCTGCTCGTTTCCAATTATGCTGCGAATGAGAAAATTGAATTCGTTATTCTTGTAAATGGCCCCAGAGAGCTTGTCTGCTTAAAGCGAATTCTGACATGAAATTAAATCACTCGATTCCTGTATTACTGTATTACTTACAAGTGAAAGGTTTCGTTGAACTTTGGAGACAGATTATTGCTTTTCGACTTGGTCGCATGCTTCCTCTTTTTGTCTGCTAGATGTGGTCCAATCAGGTTAACTTCAACAAATGGTCTAAACATTCCTCCAGCTAAGGGCCATTTTAGATCATTCGCAGCCACGACTGTAATTTGACATGAAATATTGGTAAGAAGGAAGCTCGTTTGTTTTTTGGTTGGATGGTTGGAAGCTTTAAATTAAAGATTTTATAATTTTAAGTCTAAATTTTCCGAATTGATACCATTAAGATCGAAAGCTTTTAAATTCAAAACGAAGTTATTTCTACATTCAAAGGGTGAAGATGAGAATATTTAAATTGAAACTTACCTTTGACGCTAACTTTCTGTTCTCCAGTACCAGGGTGCGTGAAAAGATCAACCTGGATGCTGACTTCGCCCACAGAACCGTCTTCTGACCCAGCGGTATCTGGAATAAAAATATTTTAAAAATTGCTCTGAAAATTACTCATATTACTTTGCCACTCTTTTCACTTAATTTCCAATCTTAGGATGAAAAAAACCATTTTCTAGAATCTAGATCTATAAGCTAAAATTCTAATTATTATTCAACCCACAGTTTCTGCTCACTTGTGCCAAAGTACACTACATGCTCTACTTATGTTGGATAGCTTCAAGGATTATTATTTCTTAACAATTTGTTACCATTCTCAAAAGTGGAGTTGAATTCTCTTATAAAATGTTAAGTTTAAAAAATCACAAATTTTTAAAACTCCAGGACTAGTATATTTACGATTGAAGCATTCAAGCAATTTTTGAAGAAAAGTGTTTTTTGATAAGGTACATAAACATTTTTTTAGGAGCATGAAAAAAGTCACGTGGTTTAGTCAACAGTTGAAAGGTTTACTACATAATTTCTAAAGAGCATGAAACACACTGGATGCTGAAAACATTTTCTATAGAAATTGCAAATATTGCAGGTGGAAATTTCGTATAAGGCGGATAATGTGAAATCCACTGAAACCGGATATTTTGTTTGTGTCAAGATCATAGCGTGTTTTTAAGTTGGAAGATAATATACTGCGTGGATCAGCAAGGTTTTTCGGTAGCAGCAATATAGCAGCAGCAGTTATATGTAGCAGCAGCACCTAGAGTGACTATCGCGTATCGAGACGTCTTCAAAAATCTTATCAAATATATAAAATCACTACAAAAAAATGGTATTTTACAATTTTGAGCGGATTTTATATTGCAAATGAAGCAGAGGTATAGCATCTTACAGGAATTGGTAAAAAATCTAATTAAAGATCTCTAGATCTACTGGATCAGAATAGAGCAAAATGATGTAAAGCAGGAGTGGAAACGAGATTATTTGGATTTATAATACAGAGTGGCCGCGAAATTTCTAGAAACAAATTCACGGCCATTTTCCGCGTTCTTTTCCCGATTTGCAAAATTTATTCCCAAATATAAAAGTGGTTAGAATCAAGCTTGTAATGTTGAAAAATTTTAAAGTAGAAGCAGTCAAAAACTTGAAGCATTTAAAATTCAGCAATTTTAAGTTCATACGTTTAATAATGTACATAATATATTAATATTTTTCAATTTGTAACTGAAAACCTGAAAAATACAACAGTTGAAGCTTGAAATTTTACAAATTGCACAAGGTAAATGCACTAGTAATCGTCACCTTAAGCCAAAATGGAAACTAAAAATGCTGGTAATTGTACTAAATCGCAATTATTACTTTCACAAAGGGCAATTATTATCACACGCGGCAAGTGCCAGTCTTGTTATACGAAAAATGCTGAGCCATCTGACGATAACTAATACCGTGACGATTACCAGTGCATCTACTCAATTTCAAAATTAAAAATGCCATAATTTTATATGGGAAATTTAGTAAGGATAATAAAAATTATAATTTCAGTTCAGTTCAAGTCCGCATGAAACAACAAATAGGAATATTAAAAAAATTGAAATCTTCCTTGATTTATAAAAAATCCCTCTAGTGAATACTTTTATTTCGAACTGAAAATATTAGTGGTTATGCAGATAATAATATAGTGCAAAGGAATTTCGAGTGGTCAAGATTTCAATAACTTTTAGGTAAAAAGGACTTAATATTTATTATTAAAATTAATCAATTTTAAAGATTTGTAATAATTTGAAAATACGTCTGATACATTGTGAACTGAATGTTCCGTACATGAAATAATCTCAAAATTCAATTTAACCTTTCCAAATTGAAAGTTTTTTAAATTGAATACCATAAAAATTCGATAATTCTATGCGATATCAAGTTATTAGTGAAATTTGAAGTGATTGAACAGATTTTTCTACTAAAAACTTAAAATTCATACTAAAAAAATGATTTTATTGTAAATTCATGGTTTTTCTTGATCTCATAAGATTTTCGATACAGCAGCCACACTGTTAACAGGTTGAAAATTTTCTGGTGTCTCTCTTAAAAGAAAAAACATTCAACTTCAAATAGAATATTTTATCATTTTGGAAAACTAAAGACGTCTCGATAAAATGCAACAAACAGTCAACTACTTCCTAGTAGTATCTAAATTCGCAAGAGAGTGGAGCTCGATTCCCATCAGTTCCACTTAAAATTTGTCTGGTACCTTGACGACTTTCCCGACGGAGAGGGGGCTTGCTCTGGCGAAGGGGTTCCTCGAGGCTTTCCATACCCTCGAGTCCCTCTCCTTCATCACCCCTTTCGCTGCTCATCGAGCGCTGACGCTGATTCATTGTTGTCGCATCGTTCAGAGGCACTGACAATTTACATTATGTTGTTGTAAATTTGCTATGAACCGGTTATTTAGTCTTTTTGAAATGACCAGAAATGATTTAAAAAGTGTCTGATTAACTATTAAATGTAGTTTCTTTTGCTGTATCAAATGTATTTGGTATCTGCAATGGAGTTATGACAAGTGTATCAAATTTCCATTAATGTGATAAATTCTGATTTAATGTAACACATTCTAGATATGTTTAAAAGGGCCGGAGTTTCAAACCTTGATAGGTGTTCACTAGACTATAATTTCTTTCATCATTCTCATCTCTACTAGGTCAGTGAAGAGATCTAGATCAACCTTGTGCCCTTTCAATATTAATTACAAGTTTTGAAAAATTAAAAATTCTTACCTTGGCTGATTTGAGAAGTGACAAAGGTTTTGATGAGTGTATCCGTCGTCTGGGTGTACAGACTCAAAGCATATCGAAGACTCTGTAACTCTGGCGACTTCTCCAAGAATGTTTTCTTTAGCCCATTTCCTCCTGCGTGGAAGTACTGCTTGATGGTATCAAGAGCACATTCCAAAACTGCACACTGCTTTGGCGAAAGGTTCTTTTCGACCTCTTTAGAGATGTCCTGTAAAATCCCACATTAAACAAATTATTTTAAAGAAACGAGTATCTAAATCTGAAATCAATGAGGATTTGAATCTTAGATACCAACCATCACACCGCTGAGAGCGCCTTTCACGTCTGGTTTTCCTGCCATGTGATTCTTGAATATCCTTGACATGTCTTCGATCTTTGCATTCGCAGCTAAATTCTTCGCGTTGTCTGTCAGATTCTTGAGCATCATCTGTTGAATAAGACGATCAGACAATCAGACGATCTAACCACTTTTATAATTGGGAATAAATTTTTCAAATCGGGAAAAGAATGCGGAAGAGTCTTTAGAAACATGTCTTTAAAACTACTTACACTCTTATCAGTCATTGGAGGTAGTACGACAGTCTTCTCAAGAATTCTCATTACAATTTTCCATAATTCCTTGAGCAGCCTCTTCAGCACCGTCTTTTCGCAAGACTGGGCATAAAGTGATAAACTTCCATCAAGAAGATCCATCAGTGGTCTGAGGACTTCATCAGCTTCCACGGAAACATTCATTCTCGGAGCTGGTTGATTTATTTGTCCACCTCCCTTTATCGCAACAAGCAAGTCTCCAAGTTCTCGGACGGAAACTGTTATCCTAGGTTCGAGGCTCCTGGCGAACAGCATCGCCAGATCATCCAAGGCTCCGTTTAGTTGTTGTTGCAATTCCTTTAATATGTCCGCTGCATCCTGTTCCAGCTTTTCTCCACCCATTGATTCAAACATCTTCTCAAGTTGGACTCTCAGCTGCTGGATGTTGTTCATCAGAATACAAGCCTAGAATTGAAAAAGGAATTTAGAAACCTTGAATAACCTTTGATTGTAGTACTATGTTTAAAGAGTTCGGAGCAGTTTCTTACGATACGCTCGTCTTTAAGATGACTCGGAAACTCTTGCTTCACTATCGTTGCATAAGCTTCTAGGACCTTGACAATTGTTTTCGCGAACCTCTTCATATACCTCTTCCAGATTTCGGGATCAGGACATTCTAGTTTTGAAACTACATCGAAGCACTGAGTTAATTGGGTGAATACGTCAACCACAGAAACACTGAAGAGGGCGTGTTCACTGCTTCTTTGAAACTGTGATGATAAAATGAGAATATCAGATAATAAAAAGATACAATTCTTCAAGTTATGTCAAATCAATCTTAAAAAAATTGATTATCCTACCCCATCCTTTTTATCTCTGCTAAAAGCTCCATGCAGATACTCCAGAGAGACATCATCATTCTCGTTCAACCACTGCATAACGAAAGGTTCGAACCAAGCTGGATATTCAGGAACAGCGCCTTTGTAAGGTGGCACATCATGAACGTAGTTTGTGTAAAGCCACTTGACCTTGAAATGCAAATTCATGTAAGCTGACGACTTGCAGAGTCTATGCTGCTCATGCTCATCCAAGGCATACTTCATGTCCACTGCAAATAAAGACCAGACTGTTGCAGCAGACAATTGTCCGATATTAAGTTCCTGAGGAAATTGGTTGAGCACAGGTGCATAACTGGTTCTGTCTTCTTCGATCACAGATACTATCAATGCTATCAATTTGTGCCAGAAATCCAGAGATTCCAGGCCAGGCTCTCGATCCTCTGGATCCCTTTTTGCCTCACTGGGATCCACCTGGAATTCTCTGTTGTAGAGTTCGTAGCAATTTTGGAAGAGGAATTGATAGGTTGATCGAAGGCAGGCTTTAACACAGTCTTTTACAACTGTACTGGCTCTAGGAGGACTTGTTAGTTCCTGGACTTTCATCCTGAAGAAAGTTATACTGGTTAGGAGGTCTACTGTGCTTTTTAAGTCCATTAGTTTCTCCTGACTCGAGGCTGGGAAGTTGTTTCGATACATAGAGAGGTCTATCCTTAAAGAGTTGTGCAGTTGGTCCAGCAACTTAACGAATTTCTCTTTCTGTAAGGTAAAATACATTTTTTAAGCAAAATAAATTTGTTATTAAATGTTATCATCTCCGCTGCTGAAGAACTACACATGCACACAAAAAAATGTTATGTCAGGTGAACTAGACCACCATACTTATATGTTTTAGGGGTCTGGCGTCAGATTTGGTCCATCACGTCAGGTTTAGTTGATTATAATAAAAAAATTATTTCCTTTCCCTGGTATGAGTGGTAAAAGGTTATTGCTGCACGCACGCTCGCTCCCAACGTCGCCCGGGTGGTCAGCGCTCAATATAGGCGACAGAAATAATTTTTTTTTAGAACATTAGGTTCGCACCCTATAACGTTTTTGAAAATAGCCAAAAAGGTTAATTTTCACAAAAACCTGATGTAATGGAGCAAATCTGACACCAGATTCATGGGTAGCGACCCCATAGACATATAGGTATGATGGTCTAGTTTACCAGATATAACACTTTTATGTTTTATGTGCTTGTGTTAACTTTGAGGTAAAAGTTTCAAAAATCTTATGTACTATTTTTATTTATTTATATAAACGATCACCAAACGATTATACAATAAGCATTTCGTTTTTAGTGTTGAAGAATACAGAATCACTATATGATCAACAAAAAATTTGTGTTGTTTGGCTTCCAAATTTCATGGTAGTTTTGAGATTTTATTTCATATTTCAATTATCTCCAGTATTATTTCTCTATAATTCGGAACGATTTTAAGGTGGGCATGGATAAAACTTAGAAAGTTTTAGCATGGGAGACTGATATATTATCAGCCGCCTTTAATTTTAATTTTTAATTTTGAAAGGTTCTTCTTCACTCTTTTATTTTACCTTACTACCAAGAAGATAAAAAAATGTTAAACATTTTTTAAACAATCTAATTGTTTATTTAATTTTTTGCTATTCAAGGTATTTTTATATTCTTCTAAATATTCTTCGAAGAAAGCTTGATTTTTCGGCTTCAAAAAAGGTCCTTAGTAAAAAAATGATTCAGCAAATAGTTTCTGAGATATAGGCCTCGATATGAAGGCATTCCCAATGCTCGTGCTCAGGTGCAATCCTTATGTATTCCACAGACTAGTTTACAAGTCTACCATTCTTTCAACGCGTTCAAGATAATTCACAATGACATGAAATCAGAAAATGGATAATTTAGCAATGTTTGTTAGAGGGTCATATAAAAAGTATAAACTACTAAGAAGTATAAACTACTCTTCACAGAAATGATGTTGATTTTCCTCCAGATGAGTGATTGCTTACTATTATATTTCGTCAGTTTACAATATTTATTGATTGTCCATACACAGTTGTCCCAAAATTTTATTTTATGAACAAATTTTTATTTGAATATGTGCATAGAATCTCTTATAACATTTAGACTCGGCCTTGATTTTGTCAATTTAAGTAAATTTTGATCACGAACTTGTTTTTCAATTTTCCAACTTATTCTGAAGCCGAAACTCTGAAGAAATCAATTTGATTCTTTTTTGTTGTTCTGGATACTAGTTATTGCTGATTTACATCAAAGTGAAAATTTTACAAGATCTTAATGATCTATTTTTAATGAATCTGCGTAAAACGTATAAACTTGAAATCTCACGAATTTTGTGCCAAGATGCAAGCATCGTTAATCAAGAATCTCAAAGACACTCTATTGGTTAGAGTTTTCTTAATCATTTTTGATTTCGCGGAAAGTTATGCTTAATTTTTTCAAAATGCTATCCAGTCTTCTCATTACAATAATAATCAGGCATCCATTTTTACAGTATTTACCTACTACAACGAGCGAGATGAATTGCAACATGTGAGTATGGCGACAATTTCTGATAACTTATACCATGATAAGATTGTTGCTTATCTCTGCCAAAAATGAATGGTTAAATATCTTCAAAAGGATTTTCATCTTGAAAACTTTCATTACGTCACACAATGGGGAAAAAGTACATTTTTTGGTACAAAATACGATTCCGGCTGAAGCTGTCGACCGATTTGGATGTATTTAAAAAAAGCTGATAAAATTTCAAAGAAAGTTCTCGAGCCTGATTTTTAATTTAGTTTTTCAATTTTCTTATAAATAAATATCACGAAAAAATGGGAGTTTTTTCTGTTTGACATTCCGGGTGCTCGTCAATAATATGAAAATTGTTGTATTCACCGACGTTTCAAAAATTTACATGATATAAAGATCATGATACAATAAAACAACAAATTTGGTATAAACAAATTATTTATTGAAAATGTGTTTTATATAATTTTCAATAATTTAGCGTTTTTTAAAGTTACATAGCAAGAAATTTGAATGGAAACAATATTTTAATGAAAAAAATGTCTCTTAAGACTATTCTTGTTAATATTATAAACAAATTTAATAAAGAAATGCATTATTCAGTCATTTGTCGTCAGTGAAGTTCTTTTTTTTCGATGTTATTTAAAAAAATGAGGAACCTCATTATAATTTCAGAAAAATTCATCATTTGTTGATAAGTTTAATGATTTTTTAAATCATTTTTTCCATTTTTGGGCATTTGTCGACGGAAAAACTCGTTTTTTCAATGTCAGTCCTTTTAATTGGAAACTTTGGGACAATTTCAGTAACATTCATAAGTAGTTGATTAATTTTATGTTTTCGTTAAGCAAATTTAATTAAAAAATGCATTATTCGCTCATTTGCCGACGTAAAAACTAGTTTTTTTTTCAGTCAGTTCTTTTTAATTTCAGAAAAAGTTTTTTTTTATTCAGTACTTACAGTTGTGCAACACAAGAGGGTTTGTATACAAGGAATAATTGAACAATAATTTAATAATTGTCATAAATAAATTCTATAACATATTTTAATTCGGGACATTCACGAGTCTGAAGAAAGTTTCTCTTCCAGATTGAATAAGCTAATTCGCATATATTCTGGTACGCGGCTTTACCAAGACATTATCTCATCTCTCTGAACCAAATGTTTATGATTATTCTTGTTGTACACTATTAATCTTTTAACATTCGAGAACTGATATCATTTTCTACAATTAAGTAGATCCTATTAATTAGATGGATTGAAATCAACAGCTCGTGCACAGTTCCTTCGACTTTCAGCGTTAAAGTTCAATGGTGGCTGATCTTCATTTGTTAGTTCTTTAGCGAAACAAATGACAGTCTTATTGATCTGAAGTTAGGCAACGAAAACAACGCATACTTTTGCTTAGCTGATTGTTTTTCTTATTTCCGCAGTATCCAGGTGTGATTTTTTATATAAAAAGAGTTTGCTCATCGTTTTTACTCATATGTTCTGAGATATTTCACAGAAAAAAGTAGGGTTTCACTCATATTGCGGCTCAAATGAAAGTTGGTGTCATTTGGAACTTGTGCTCCAATAGATACCTATAGAGACCTAAATGGGTTCGTTTAGAGCGCACTTGAAAAAACAGCATCAACAGTATCAAGGCCCATTCACAAGCCAACCGTTTCCAAAGTCGGGTTGGTAAGTTAGCGATTTATAGTATATGTCGGTAAAGCAAACACAAACGATATTAATATTTATTCATTTTTTTTCTTACTTGTTAAGGTTCACTTATTTTAGAATTTTTAACACAAAATTCGTTTAAGTCTGCACCACCTTTATATTACCATAATTTAAAATCATTATTCAATTAATAATTGGAAATGTAATGCGATTTTATTGATTATAAGTGAAAATTCATTACTTAGCTAACCTATTTTTAACCTACTTTTAAAAGTTATGAAAAATGATACTGTATATGCAGTATCAAAACGCATACAGTTCGTTATACTTACTTTATAAAGTTGAAAATATACTTAGGCTATTTTCTTGAAATAAAAAAAGAAATTTCAAAAGGGTTAATGCAAGATTTCCTTTTTAATAATTGAATATTATTGATAATGACTTATTTATAAATGTGAGCATACATAATAAGTTTATCGACCAATGATTTAAAGCGAATATTTTTTTGAATATGAATCAGTGAAAATAGAATTTTTGAGTGAGAGATGAAAAAATATTGTGATTTTCTTGCAAAAAATTTTTTCATTTTGACTTCAGAAAAAACAAAATTTTAAATTTATTTTTAGTAACTTCATTGATTTTATTTTAGGCCAAATAATTGTGAATTAAAAAAATAAAAATTAGATACTCGGCAGAAACAAGATTAATCATTGAGTTAAAAAAATGCTTTCTTTCTGTGAACTCGGAATTTACAAAGTCTTTTTTATTAAAATCGAATTAAATTTTTATCTATCAGTTAAAAATCTTATTTTAGGATTAAGAAATCACTGTTAATGCATTTCCTAATTATTATTTTTTATAAATATCACATTTGAATATCGACACTGTTCAAAATCAGCCCGCCAACAGTAACCAATCGTGTTGACGGTTCAACGCAAGCGCAGTTCAAAAAGTTCCCAAAATTTGGTGCACTGATATGAATAAGCTTTTATATTTACAAATTTGCTACATAACCTGTAAATGATATTTATCAATTCATTATATATATTTTAATTGCAGTAATTAATATTAAAGGTTAATTATGTTTATTAAGCTATGTCCATCAGAGTTCCATGACATGTGTGCTTTAAGGTAAATAGTGTGTTATTAAGTAAAGATAATGTCCATGTGGGCAAAGCAAAAAATAGGGTCGTTAGGAATAGGCTCAATTACATTTGAGATCTTTTCAGAAAGTGGGCTTCATTTTTTTTGCAGCTCCTCTGGAAACAAAAATGGATTCCAATGGAAACTTCAATTTTTTCTGTGTTAGTTTCGAGTATATATGATTCTTTCTGTGTATGTGTGCGTTTTAGTGTATACATATCATTTAGAAATGGATCCTATTAGAGTGCCGAATAAGATTATAAGTGATCTGTTAATCGGAAGTTCTAGTAAAGCTGTAAGAATTATGTTGGATTACCTTCGGACGGCTAACTTGATAGATAGTGAGCAAGTCAATTTGACTAGAGAAATCTTGTTGCGGCACTTCATTCCGTCTTTTGAAAAAAAAAATGGAAGAGTATAATGCAGACAAATTTTTCAAACTAAACAGTGCATGGTTATCATCTGACTCCATCATATCATTGGATCACACAAAAGTAAGCAGAAGATCTTCAGAAGATTTTGAAACCAGTTCCAAATCGACTAAAAGAAGAAAAACACTCTCTTGTTGACTCTCATCCTCAAATTGAAATTAGGAATGCTTTTTTGAATAATTTATGCTCTTCTGGAAAGAGGAACTTGGCTAAAGAGATAAGAAGCATGATATCGAGAGATGAAGATGAAGAACATGGCGAACATAAAGAATTTGAAGGACACATGGAGCCATTAACTTTAAAAGAAGTTATTTCTCTTGCCGAAGACAAAAAATTGACGAAACATTAATATGAAACTATTAGACTACAAGCTAAAGCACATAATGCTGACATTTTTCCTCTTTATAAAAGTCTTGAAGAAGCCGAGAGAGTGTCTTCCTCCCGAAAAAGTATGCTAGTTACAGAGTCTGGGATGAGGGTTGAATTGCAAGATTTGTGCGATCATACAGTGAAGCGTATGTTGGAAATTCCAAATATTTTGTCACCGGATATAGTAGAAGGGAAAAATTTCGTGATAAAGTGTCAATATAAATATAATTGTGATTGCTCATCTGACCAGAGCGAATATAATCAAAAGTTCTGTGGAGCAGATTAATCAGATGCTGGAATTGTTATGATGTCAGTAGTGCTATGACGTGTAATTAAAACTTGTTCCCATAAATAAAAGTACCGAATAGTCGTTGTACACAATAACTGTCATCCATGAGTTCGCGTTGATTACGGTTGATGGAAAGGTGTGTCAGGCTCTTCCCGGAACTCCTTCTGCTGCCACATGTTACACTTGTGATGCGCAACCATCCTAGATGGACGACTTATCTAAAGTTGCAGATAAATCAGAAAAGGTAAGAAATTTCAGATACGGGCTCTCTACATTGCACGCGTGGATTCGTTTGATGGCACTGATACTGCACATAGGCTATCGTTTAGGATTCTGCAACAGGCAAGCAAAAACTAACCAATAGAAAGCGAAAATGAAAACTGCAAAACAGAGAGTGCAAAAAGAATTCCGTGATAAGATGTGACTTATTATAGATGTTCCAAAACATGGCTCGGGGAAGTTTAACACAGGAAATACGGCTAGAAGATTTTTCAGAGATCCTGATTTGACATCCGAAATCACACTTGTCGACAGGGAGTTGATCCGTAGATTCGGTATAACTTTGCAAGCAATGGCTTCAGGAGACGTAATTGACTTTTTCAAATTCGGAAAATATTTCCAACAAACAGCGCAAATATGCGACATTCTTTATAATTGGTACTACATGCCAGTGACAGCATAAAAAATTCTCATTTATGAAGCCAAAATTATTGAATTTGCTTCCCCCCCCCCATTGGTCAATTGACGGAAGAAGCTCTGGAAACGAACAACAAAAATTTCAAACATCTGCGAGAGATTCGCACCCGAAAATGTAGCAGAGAGGCTATTAAGGCGCTTCCTCAGACTTGAAAATTAACCCATGTATTACTCTGACAAGTTTTTCTCCTACATTTCTGAATTGTATGATTTCATATTTCAACCACAGACTATAAATGCCTAAATGCAGAACCTCTCAGAGTGTTTTTTTTTTCTCGCAAAAACGGCCTGGTTCTTGTTTTATTGCAATTAATTGAAAATTGATGCATTTTCGCGCATGGGAAGTAGCAAACCACCACCATGAATGTACTCATGGCGAACATAGTTCGTGGGAACTCTGGTTGGCTATGGAACAGCGGGTGGTCTAGAGTGTCATTTTTTCGACGATACTTAAACCATCGTAAACCTAGGATCGAGCCGAGAATTTAGATTGAGTGCCTGTCATGCCTCACTCAGCTTTCCTATTGTTAGAGATTACAGTCGGTTGAAAGAAATTAGAAATGAGCGAATATTAAAGAATTTTATTTTAATACTGTGCATTCGGTATATTACATAACGATGAGACGATTAAAAAAAGAAAGAAGAAAATCGGTTAATCTGTTCAATTTCTGGATACATCTTTTTTCTCTCTTTTCCGATTGTACGACAAAAAATAATTGAAAGAAACATATGCTGCGCCCGAAATTGGAAACTGTGGAATGGGAAAAGTATGATTCATTTACTCATTCATTTATTCATTTAATTATTTTAATTTCATGGTGTCAAGTTTAAATTCAAAGAATAATCATAGAGAATCATAATTTTCCTATCTTTTTTCTTGAATCTTTATTTGTTTCAAATACAATTGCTTGCGTCACAATAAATATGTTGTTTTGGTCAGAATTGATGAACTATTTTGCTTCAAGATTCACATCATTTGGTTCAACTTCATTACTTTTCATTCGAAAATCGAAATATTATTAACAGAAAGCGGAGGAGCCTTCTTTTTCGAGTTGGGAACCTAGCCATAGAATTATAAAATTAAATGGCACAGTGTGGAATGTTCATACTATGTTAAATTTTAATAAAAATTATAAATATATTTCCAATCGATTTATAAGATGGAGTGTTTGCGAAATAAATCCATACTAATAAATTTTATTTTTAACACCCCCCTCCCTCCCCCCACAGCGTCCCAAATATGAGCCAAAAATTAAAAAAACTACATTTTTACGTTCATTATTGTTAATTTTTAGCAAATATCCGTCGTCTTTTTCATACAAATAATTACTAGTGGACAATTTGAATATTTCCCATTACTTTTGAAACAATTTTCAATTGTTTATAGAAATGTAAATTATTGAAACAATAATTTAATCCCTAAAAATGGAATAAACAATCGTATTTTCTGATTGAAATGTAATGGTTTGTCATTCTTTGGAGTAGCACATTTTTCTAAAAACATATCATTTAAGCAATAGTTTATTGTTTTTTTTTTCAAATTTCTGAACATTGAGCTAGACATGTCCACTTTTTCTAAATTGGTATCCTATTCTACGTTTTGTTGAATAATTACATAATTTTGATACATTTCTTTCAATGTTTAATAAATTTCTATTCGTTTAAACAATCCTAATTTGCTCAATCACTTTGTTTACAATAACTAAATAGTGTATTACATGACTGTATAGTGTGTACAAAGAATAGATAACCCACCTTTTAATTGTTTAAGCAAATATAACTTGTTAAAACAATTACTTTTTAAATCGTATTTTCTGAGTCAAACATAATATTCAATGATATCGAGGACTAGTAAATTCTGCTAAAATATTAATGTTTTTGTTTTTGCAATTAATGATTAATTAAAAAAAAAATTTATGTCACATTAATTATGGATGGTTTACGTAAAAAAAAACAACGCCGACAACAAACAGAAAACAAAAAACATCTACAAAAAGTTGCTTAGAATAACAATGTAGAAAAATTGGACACCTCTGCCTCACTTTAAAAAATGTTTGAAAATAAACAATAAATAATCATTTTAATAATTACATAATGTTTTTAGAAAAATTTTCTACTCCAAACAATGACAAACAATTACATTTCAATCATAAAATTCGATTCTTTTCTACATTTGTTGAGATTGAATAATTGATGTGACGTTGTGGCTTGCCACTCGTTACGGATCATTCCCCAGATTTATCGAATTATCATTTAAATCTAATATCGCAGAATTACCCTTGGTCAACACTAGCTCAAATTAGATTGAGTATGAGTGTAGAAGGATGCAGAATGAGTGTGAATAAAGCAATCATAGGTTAGGTTAGCACATTATTTTATACACTTTAGGAAATTATTTAAATTACCTTTTATTTGTTATCCAAGTTAAATAAGAAAGCCGGAGGTTCATTGTATTTAGGGACCTGACGTCTCGTCACAATCGACGTAAGTGTTCCTCGCTCCCTCAAAATCTCAAAAAAAGCAGATAGCACTTGTCACCGTTCAACACAACTTCACCACTGCAAACTGCACCCAGTGCCGTTGCACTTCTTGCCACGAAGCCACTATAAACACACGGTGGAACCGTCTACTGACTTCTTACCGACTTGAGTGACGTAAAACAAATTTACTTACGACGTGCGGAATCACACTAAGACCGGCACATGTCAAAACAAATCGGCGTAGCCATCTTGCCAGGAAACACCGAGCCGGCAGATCACCAGGGGAACATTCAGTCTGATACACGTAAGTAACAACTGGTAGTCGGGATAAAGAGGGCAGCACCTGACGGCCAGGCACTTCTGGCGGAACTGATGGAAGAGTGGCTGAGAGCAGCAGACCGTTATCCAGTCTAGTATTGGCCATCGGCTTGTGTGAAGGAACTTATTTGTCCACTAATTTCTTAGCATATAGAGACTGAGGATTGTGAGAAACCACGTCCGATTGAGGCAAGCGTCAGCAAAGAGTATAATTAATTCTACCTCCAAAGCTTTAATTATGTGCTTTTTTTAATTTTGAGTTAGTTTTCTTTCATTTCTTGTGCAATTTGAGTGAGTTCGTAAGTGGGATTAATGCCCCTATTGGGTATTTGTGAGGCGTATCGAAGCAACAGTAATTAGTATGTAAGCCTATCCTTTCGTTTGTTTAGAGTTTTCTTTTTTGTGTGTGTCAATTTAGATTTAAGCCGATTTGTGATTTCGTAATGGTTACGCCCTTCAGTCAGGAACGCTCTTGATTTGTGAGGAAGCGATCCTCTTTAAATTCATTTAAAATTTATCCCTTTACCGATTGAGTAGAGACTTTTTATAAGAAATTTCCTAAAGTAGTGATAAATTATGAATCCCTCTCCCCTTTCGGAATGACGCTAAGAACGCGTCTGGCGCCTGACTACGATAGGTAATGTTTAAATTACCTTCTAACCACTAAGGATGCTAGGATTTGAGCATTGTTTCCCCTTTTTGCCCTAACGATTGGAAATACTGTTTCATTGTTTAAATGATTTACATTTCTGTAAACAATTGAAAATTGTTTAAAAAGTAATGGGAAATATTCAAATAGTCCACTAGTAATTATTTGTATGTAAAAGACGACAGATATTTGCTAAAAATTAACAATAATGAACGTAAAAATGTAGTTTTTTTATTTTTGGCTCATATTCGGGGTGCTGTGGGGGGGGGGGGGATAAAATTTATTCGTATGGATTTATTTCGCAAACACTCCATCTTGTAAATCGATTGGAAATATATTTATAATTTTTATTAAATTTTAACATAGTATGAACAGTACACACTGTGCCATTTAATTTTATAATTCTATGGCTAGGTCCCCAACTCGAAAAAGAAGGCTCCTCCGCTTTCTGTCATTAATATTTTAATTTTTCGAATGACAAGCAATGAAATTGAACCAAATGATGTGAATCTTAAAGCAAAATAGTTCATGAATTCTGACCAAAACAACACATTTATTGTAACGCAAGCAGTTGTATTTAAAACAAATAACGATTCCAGAAAAAAGATAGGAAAATTATGATTCTCTATGATTGCAGAGCTTTCAGTTTAAACTTGCCACCATGAAATTAAAATAATGAAATGAATGAGTAAATGAAAGAATTAATTAATGAATAATTGAAATGAATAAGAAAATGGAAATAAAATAAATGTAAAATTCATACTATTCCCATTCAACAGTTTCCAATTTTGGGCGCAGCATCTTTTTTTTCAGTATTTTTTGTCGTACAATCGAAGCAGAGAAAAAAAGGTGTATCCAGAAATTGAACGGATTAACCGATTTTCTTCTTTCTTTTTTCAATCGTCTCATCGTTATGTAATATACCGAATGCACAGTATTAAAATGAAATTTCTTAATATTTGCTAATTTCGAATTTATTTCAGCCGACTGTAATCTCTAACAATAGGAAAGTTGAGTGAGGCATGACAGGCTCTTAATATAAATTCTCGGCTCGATCCTAGGTTTACGATGGTTTAAGTATCGTCGAAAAAATGACACTCTAGACCACCCGCTGTTCCATAGCCAGTCAGAGGGCCCACGAACTATGTTCGCGATGAGTACATTCATGGTGGCGGTTTGCTACTTCCCAGGTGCAAAAATGCATCAATTTTCAATTAATTGCAATAAAACAAGAACCAGGCCGTTTTTCGAAAAAAGCACTCAGAGAGGTTCTGCATTTAGGCTTTTATAGTCTGTGGTTGAAATATGAAATCATACAATTCAGAATTGTAGGAGAAAAACTTGTCAGAGTCATACATGGGCTAAGTTTCAAGCCTGAGGAAGCGCCTTAACCCTTAAACGGCCAAAACGCCAATACCGGTACACTGCTATTCAACGGCCAATAACTAAGACTATTCGACACTAGAAAAAATTGAGACACATATATTTTTATTGCTTAAGATCTCCTCTTTCCGACGGTGCCAATGAAATTCCTCAAAAATTTTTCTTATTATCCCAAAATGCAGTTTAAACAAAAAAAAAACGTGATTTTTCGTGCCTATTTTTTTTGTGAACCATTTTCCAAAGCTTTCCGAGTCTGTAATTAACCTGGAATCTCACTATCGGGTGGAATAAATGTCTAAACTTTGAGAATCCATGGTTCAAAGATCGATTTTTCGTTTTAGTATTTTCAA
>NC_046664.1:109043054-109049376 GCF_010883055.1 Belonocnema kinseyi | reverse complement strand
TTAAATAATTTATAAACTAAATTATTTATCTGTACACTTAGTTGAACAGTCAAAAATTGAACTGTTTTATTGGTGAAAATTTTGGCTATGTATTAAAAAACGCGGAAAATTTTTATAAAATTAAGCTCCTTAGACAGTGTATTTTAAAAAGTTTCAATGGTTTTGAAAATACTTTAAAGAAGATGATTTTAACGGCTGTCGGATATGACGTAGTTGTAAATCGATGTCATGTTTCTTGGGTTTGGGGAAAAAACCAAATAGAAAATTTTTAATGTATGTATATGTATATATAGACGGCCGAATACTAACTCCCATATATTACAACGCTGCTGAAGGCTGGTGACCTTCTCAGCATGGGAACAAAAACACAAACCTTATTAACTGAAGTTTTGGTGCGACTGACGTTATAGCTACAATCTCCACCATATGACGATTTGCTACTTAACTTTGACATGGTTTCGACTCAGAAAATAAACTTATTGCATAAAGGGGATAGTTGGGCGTATAATCTAAACAATGATTAATACAATCTACAAAATAGCCTCGGAAAGGACTGGAACTTTAATTAACAAAAGGCATGCACACGGAAAATCTAAAGGTCATGTTTCAGGCGACGAATGGAGACTTAGCGTTTGGAATGCTAGGGGAGTAAATGATCTCAAGGTAAAAAAATTGCGTAAAACTATGTACGTGAGGAAACTTGATATTTTATGTATGCCTGAAACAAAGAAAAAGGGATGCGAAACCAAAGACATAAAAAACAGCGTGTTGAAAGGCGGATTTGAAATATGGTCAGGAGTAGACATTGAATCACATGGTAACCAAGGAGTAGGTCTGATTTTGAATGAAAGAACAAAACAGCATCTCGGAGGCCACGGTTTCGTATCTCCCAGACTGCTGTGGACTAGAATGAAAGTAGGAATCAGAAGACTATTTATCATAGCATGCTACGCACCAGTTGATAGTGATCCTAGAAAAGAAAAGACGCCTTCTAGGACACTTTAAATTACACAATAAATATTTGCGAACATGGGGAAAGAATAATTCTACTTGAAGACATGAACAGATGGGTGGGCATCCAAAATCAGGAAACAGAAAGAGTACTAGGTAATTTTAGGGATCCAAGAACGAACTATATCGGAGATAAATTAGTTGGTCTATGCTTAGAAAGAGGTCTGTTTATTACAAATACTTGGTTTAGGCATAAAATGATCCACGTGTACACCTGGTCTAAAGGAAATAGCCGCAGTATAATTGACTTTGTTGTTGCGGATGAAAGACTGAGAGAGTAGTTAATCAAAGATGCAAGTGTCATGAGGGGTCCTGAATGCAATACTGATCATTACCTTCTGATCTCAAAAATTAACTTAGGTCGGGGATGGAGAAAAAAGAGAACCAAGAAAGCAAAACAAATGCGAATCAAAACTGAGAACCTACAGAAACCGAATGTGCGAATAGATTTCCAAAATAAGATAATCGAAAGCATAGATAGGGCAACATGGAAGGAAAGTATAAAAAACAAAGATATAGAGGGCGCCTGGACAATGTTACGGGATATCCTTGTTAGATGTACGATCGAAGTGTGTGGTACCGCAGTTGTAGAAAGAATGTCTGGTTATGCGTTGTGGAATGATGAAATTCAGTCTGCCCAAAAAGCAAAGAGAGAAGCGTAAAAGAGAACTTAGAACATCGCAGATCTTAGCAATGAGGAAAGAAATAGACGTAGAAATGATTATAGACACGAAACCAGGATACTCAAACGATTAGTTAAGGAAAGTAAAGATACAATTAGAGTAGAAGAAGAGATGAAAATACAAAACGACTTTGAAAGAAGCAAGAAACTACTTTACAAAAAAATGAAAGGAAACAAAAGTACAGAATTTGTGAACATGAGAAATAGTAGGCGGGAAATGGTATATGATGCAGACGGAATACTAGAGACTATTTCAGAAGACAATTCGGAGATGAAGCTATAGGACACCACAACTGCGATGTTGAGCACGATGCGATACAAAACTCAATTGAAAAAGTCTGTATCACTGAGGTTAGGGATATAATTAAGAACTTGAAAAAGGGTAAGGCTGCCGGGATAGAAGCTAGTAACGCTGAAATACTTAAACACGGTGGCGAGTGTATACCACATAGACTGTGCGAATTGATAAATTTATGTTTCGAGATGGGAGACGTCCCAGACGATTGGAAAAAGCGATTATCGTACCAATATACAAGAGAAAGGGAGATGAAAGCGACTGCAATAATTACAGAGGGATTAGCTTATTAAGTACCGTAAGTAAAATATACTCAAAAATACTTATTCGTAGGGTAATGAAAATATCAGAAGCAGAGATTTGGGAAGTCCAAAGTGGGTTTATGCCAAGAAGGTCATGTACGGATCAAATATTTAGCTTAAGGCAAATAACAGAAAAAGGTTTAAGAATAGGAAAAAAAGTTTTCTGTGCATTTGTTGACCTAGAAAAAGCTTTTGACAAGGTAGATAGAAGTAAACTTTGGGAAGTCCTGAAAGAGTATGGAGTGAATGGATGGTTCCTAAAAGCTATAAAAACAGTGTGTGTGTGTGTGCGCGCGTGTGTGTGTGGGGGGGGGGGGAATTGAGTGACTTTTTCGATATTATTCAAGGAGTTAGACAAGGATGCGTTATTCTTTCATGGTTATTTATATTATTTATGGACAAGTATTTAAGAATGACTCTCTACGATGAAGAGGGTGTGGATCTCGAAAAAGTAAGGGTAGGTGGGTTAGCGTTCGCAGATGATAAGGTTGTTATGGCAAAGTATATCGAAGGCTTACAAAGAATGTTGAATAAACTAGGTGCAAGCATGAAGAACAGGGGCCTCAAAATTAACGCAAATAAAACAAAAACTATGGTGTTCAAAGGAAAGAGTGAGAAAACACTATGCAATATTTTATTAATGAAGAGAGAATTAAACAAGGTGATAAGTTTGTATACCTTGGTAGCTTATTTACTAGGGACGGGAAGATAGATGAGGAATTAGATAGACGCATAAACGAAGGTAATAAGGTTATTGGCAGAGCAGGTCCCCTTATCAAAAGTAAAAATATATCAAATAAAGCTAAAATGGCAATACATAATTCTATATTTGTACCGACTATACTATTCATGCATACAATATATACTGGAAAACTCTGATGGACAAAGTAAGTAACGAGATAATTTTAAAAGAATGTGCTGCAGAAGAGACGCTAGTAGACACATGGGAAAGAAATCGCTTAAGATGGTTCGGACATGTTGAGAGAATGCCAAATGAACGACTAACGGAACAAGTGTATCAAGGTAAAGCAAATGGCAGGGTGCCCAGAGGTAGACCGCGGAAAGAATGGTTAGCATGTGTGCATGAGACCCTAGTTAGAAGAGACATAAGAAGTCACAGAAACACGAGAGCCTGCATGAAAAAATGCATGGACATAAAAGAAGCGAGAGAAGTATGCCAGGACAGGAAAGTATGGTGGCAAATAGTTAATAAAAAGAGTGTCAGTAGAGTGAATGATGCCTGAAACAAAAGACCTTGGCCATTAATGGACCCAAGTGGGGAACCTTACATAACGGCTTCGTGAGGATCTTCGCTTGAGGTGATTGCTAGAGAGATTGAACACTAAAAGAGTGTAGGGGGTCTCAAAACGTGAACATTTGACAAAAACTGGGGGGGGGGTTGTCAAATTTTACACATCGAATACCTTCTCTGATGAGAATGTAAAAAAACCATTAATAAAAATTTTTTTGCTCTACCTTCGGGGAATAAAATATTATGTATTTATTTTGGCTCAGCTTGTGTCGTGTGTCGAAAAATTTAATTTTTGTATTTTCAATGTATTTTTTTTATAAATAAAAAAAAACTACGTGTCCTATAAAAAAGTAATTGATAAAAAATTTTTAGATATTTTTTGGGTGCACAATGTTTGTCTTATCATTTTTTTCCTATCTTGCATAGTTTGACCGCAGAATGCAATTTTTATTTTTAATTAGTTTTTGTACAGTCAAAATTTGAATTAAAAAAAAAATAAAAAATTTATATGATAATCTTGTAGGGCTATCGAAAAGTACAATTTTTCTTTTCAAGTACTATGAACAACTGTACACAGAATTTTTGAATCATGAAAAAATGTGTACTCACAAATGTTCAAAATGCACTCACTTTTAGTACCAAAAGCCAATCTAATAGATTAATTTTTTTCAAAAGTGATCGTGCTCACAGGCAGACATAAACAGACATAACGACAGACAGATAGACATATAGATAGACACATTCGTAAAAACCTATTTTTCGGATTCAGGGGGTCTCAAAACGTGGACCTTTTGACAAAAACTAGAGGGGTGAAATTTTATACAAATCTAATACCCTCTCTGATGAGAATGTAAAAATGATTTATTTGTCATGAATAATTTTTTGATAGTTCTGTTTTTAGTTTTAATCATAAAAAATAGCATCAAAAACATGAAAAGTTACATTTTTTGAAACCACACACACGAGACAAAAAAGAAATTAAAAGACAAAAGTTGTGGTAGGATTGTGCCCACGCAGCGGGCACATTTTTTTTAGTGTTAATAACTTTTCACAAGATTAAAGCCAAAACTATGCATCGTATCAAAAAGTGGTTGGTAACTAATTTGTAGATCTTTTTCAAATG
The DNA here is from genome assembly GCF_010883055.1 of Belonocnema kinseyi. Classification (NCBI taxonomy): domain Eukaryota; kingdom Metazoa; phylum Arthropoda; class Insecta; order Hymenoptera; family Cynipidae; genus Belonocnema; species Belonocnema kinseyi. The sequence continues at coordinate 109,044,711 of NC_046664.1, read as the reverse complement.
CACAATATTTTTGTAAATTCATCTTTTACCGAATTTTGCACAGTTTGGCCGAAAAATTTAATTTTTGGATTTTTCATTATTTTGTATGCTGTCAAAATTTGAATTTTGGATTTTTCAAAAAAATTCAAAAAGTTGTTATCATAATCTCGTAGAGCATTCAAAAAGCAACATTTTTCTTATCCTGACTTTTTTTCATATCGTGCACTATTTGGCATAAAATGTTCATTTTCGTGTGTTTTTTGGAATTTTGTTAATGCTATAACTCTGGTAATTTTTGATTTTTTGAAAAAATTAATTGGGATAAATTGCTCGACTTTTAGAATACTATGAATAACCGTGCAGATAATTTTTTAATTTTGAAAAAAGTGATCTCAAAAATATTCAAAATGTGCCCACTTTTTGAATTTTTATCCAAAATCGCTGGCTAACGAACTTAACCTTTATTTTAAGACACTAAATAAGTGTACCAAAGAGCAATCTAATAGATTAATTTTTTTGAAAATTTATCGTGTTTACAGACATACAGACAAACATACATTCAGACATACAGACAGACACATGGTAAAAACCTGTTTTTCGGATTCAGGGGGTCTCAAAACGTGGACATTTGAGAAAAACTGGTGGAAGGGGGGGATTTTACACAAATATAATACCTTCTCTGACGAGAATCTAAAAATGGGAATTTTTTCTATTTGACGTTCCGGGCTCTCGTCAATAATAAGAAAACTGTTGTAATCGCCCACGTTTCATAGACTTACATTATATAAATATCATGATGATACAATAAACAAAAAGATTTTGTATACACAAATTATTTTTTGAAAATGTGTTTTCTATAATTTTCAATAATTTAACGTTTTTTAAGCTATATTGAAGAAAATTTGAATGGAAACTATATTTCAGTGGAAAAAACAATTTTTGTTAATATTATAAATAAATTTATTTAAAAAATGCATTATTCAGGAATTTGTCGTTCGTAAAATTCGTTTCTTTTCTATGTGAATTTTTTTAAATTAGTAAACTCATGATAATTTCAGAAAAATTCATCATTTGTTGATAAATTTTATTATTTTTTAAACAAATGTAATAAACTAATGCATTATTCGGGCAACTGTTGACGAAAAATTCGTTTTTTTTTCTATGTCAGTGCTTTTTATTGAGAACTTCATGTTAATTTCAGCAACATTCATAATTAGTTCATAAATTTGATGGTTTTCTTAACAAGTTTAATAAACAAATGCATTATTTGGGCATTTGTTCGAAGGATAAAAATCGTTTTTTTCAATGTAGCTCCTTTTAATTGCGAAGTGCACGATAACTTCAGTAACATTCATAATTAGTTCATGAATTTTATGGTTTTGTTAAACAAATGCAAATTAAAAATGCATTATTCGGCAATTGTCGACGTAAAAAACTCGTTTTTTTCAGTCGGTCCTTTTAATTTCAGGAAAAAGTTGTATTTTTCCTTCAGTGCTTACAGTTGGCCAACACAAGAGGATTTGAATACAAGGAAAAATTGAACAATACATTTAATATTTGTTATGAATAAATTCTATACGAGGGTAGTTCAATAAGTCTTTAGAATGACCAACATATGGCGCGCGAATCGCTCCAAATCATCTGTTTTCAGTCAGCACCACTCCCGACTAGATATATG
>NC_046664.1:109034331-109042954 GCF_010883055.1 Belonocnema kinseyi | reverse complement strand
TCAAAAAATATTCATTTATTCCTCAATATTTATGTTGTCCCCTTAAAAGTAATCCCCCTCAGATATAATACACTTGTGCCAACGCTTTTTCCAATCATCGAAGAACTTCTGATAATGATTTTGTGGTATAGGCTTAAGTTCTTTCAGCGATGCAGTTTTTATCTCCTCAATCGTTGAAAATCTATGTCCTTTCATGGGTCTCTCCAGTTTGAGAAAAAGAAAAAAGTCACTGGGGGCCAAATCCGGTGAATATGGAGGCTGAGGTATGACTGTGGTGCATTATTGACTTCATTCAACATCTCCTGAGCGATGTTCATGCGATGGTTCTTTTGATCAAAATTAAGCAGTTTTGGAACAAATTTCGTTGACACACGTCTCATGCCCAAAACGTCCGAAAAGATAGCATGGCATGAGCCAACCGATATGCCAACTCTTCAGCAACTTCTCTGATGGTAATTCGGCGATTTTCCAACACCATTTCTTCCACTGCCCGAACGTTTTCATCTGTTGTTGACGTGCTGGGACGTCCACGGCGAGGTTCGTCTTCGAGATCCTCTCGGCCTTCTTGGAACAGCTTGTACCACTTGTACACATTTTTCTTACTCAGAGTAGACTCACCGTATGCAACTGTCAACATTTCAAGAGTTTTAGAGCACTGGATTCCATTTTTCGCACAAAATTTAATGCAAACTCTTTGCTCCATTTTTTTCGAAAGAAGAAAATCGCCGAGCACACCAAACGCTTCTAACCTTTTACGCCTCTGCCAGAAGAACAAGACGAGCTATATACTCAAAACTGTGAACATATGATCGTAACGAGTGTACCAATACAAGAAAACAAAAAATTTAAAACTTGAATGTACGTAGCACGCGAAAATTGAAGTCAGCTTACTTTTTGAACACACCTCGTATATATATATATATATATATATTTTTTTGTGTGTGTTTATTTTAGTCTTAAATCTTTGAATTTATAATAAAAAGAGAGTTACCCCACCCCCTCTTCAAAATTTCAGCGTTATTTGTAGTTTGTGGGCTTAAAATTTCTTTTTTATCGTAAAATTATAATGATCGTGATTTATATGAAGGGCCACATAAATATACAGAAAACCGTTGTACTTTTCAGTTGTGATGATGACCTTTCAGCACGGACGCATTTTTTCTAAACATAAACGTACATCGAATAGAAAGAGTACTTGAAAAGAAAAGGAAATTATTAAGAAAAATGACACTTCCACTGAAACAACACGTATAAATAGATAGAGTATCATAGAAAAGGCGAATAAGATAAAAGTCAGTGAGAAGAAATTACGAACAAATTAGAAAGCGCTGTGAAGTTAAGGCAAGAGCATTCATAAAAATTAAGCATTTCAAATAGTGAGAGGCGATGGGATTTAAGGAGTCTGAAATCGCATTGCTATCTCCACTTGGCAGACTCTGGAAACTCTGAGTTTACAGATCGCGAGCTTACGACAGGCGTTCATTAACCATTTTTCTGCAGTTAATTCATTTGAAAAAACCCCGTTTTTTACGTTACAAACGGTAAGAAATCATTCATCCTCAGAAAAATCCACATCACATCTGTAAAGATTAGTTTGCTCTTTTTACTTGTTCATAACAAATAAACAATAATTTAAACCTGCTATGACCCTCCGGCAAAACATTCTTAAATTGTTTATTAGCTGATTGCATGTCATTCTGAATATACTTCTACTCGTTGAAAGAATGATAGACTTGCAAACTAGTCTGTGGAATACTAAAGGATTGCGTCTGATCACGAGCATTAGGAGTGCCTTCACATCGGGCAGTATATGTCGGAAATTATTCACAGGACCATTTTTTTTACTGAGCACCTTTTTTGAAAATATCAACCTCCATCGCTCGGAGAGGAGTGGAAATCATGGTCTATAAATTTGTCGATTAAGTACTGTTGAGTAGGTAACCATATTTCCAGATTTAAAAAAAATCGAAGAACATGACTTTTAAAGTTGGGGTGGTTTAAAAACAATGCCCCCCCCCATCCAGGCAATCATTGGTTATTTAACAAATTTTCATTAAATTTTATATTAACTATGATTCTGAAACCTGAAATTGAAATGTCAAACTATGATTGTAAAATACTACAGAAACATCAACAAGTGGAATTTGAATCTTGAATGCATCTAAAACGCACAAATTTTTCTTGAATACAAGTAATTCAAAACCCCCATCAGCTGAATATTTCTGTCCACGTTCGTAGCATTTTTTTAAGCAGACGTTACTGACTATATTGGTATATATTACTCGTCCACGTACTAGAAATATATGTTAGATTGGTGAAAGTGGATGAAGAGTCGCGACGTGTGTTATCTCAGTGCAAACTTTACGAGGTATATACTCAAAGTTAATCCAGCACGTATTTTTTATTTATGCTAAATCATTTCAATACAGTGAAAGCAGATGAACGAAGATAAGGAATAAAGTAGATCATGCTGAGAAATGAAAGACCTGCTTCCCTTTTATCAGAAATAGAGGTATGAAACTTTGTAGAGGGTGATATTATAGTTCCCATAACTGGGGTAAATTTTCAAATCAAATTGATAGGCAAAATATGGTATGACGTAATTAATCAGAATTACTTCCTTCACTCGGGTTCAGTTCAGGTATAGACGTTTTTTATAATAATATTATAAAATCTCAATAATGACTTCCAAAATCAGTACAAAAAAGATCCTTTCTTGTGAATAATAAAAGCAAATAAACACTAGCGTCACATCATAGACACTAATTCATACAATTAATTTGGATATTTTACGGTATACGACGTAAGAATTTAAATGCTTAACGTATTAAGAAGGGAATCTCAGAGTTTTTTTGGTTATTCGACGATAAAAATTCGAAAAAGAAAGTTTTACATTGAAAATAATTGTTAAAGATATTCAGATTTATTTTATTTGAACAAATTTCAGCTTGCGTATAAAAACTCAATTAATGGCCTTACATTCGGAAGAATTTAAAGAGCCGCAAAAAACAACCATTTGCGACAGTTCATAGTTTCATGGTGTAATATGAAATGGATATTTGGATCTGATATATGTGCGGGCAACTTTTGCGGGCGTATCAGAGTAAAAACAATTCGTCTTAGTTAAGTCTTCATTCAACATAGCCAAGTCGTTTTTGTAAGTCTCGCCCCCGGCTACCAGTGGGACTTAATTTTTCGCCTTGAAGTCAAACTCAAGACATATACAACAAAAGGCTTCTAAGACCTCCAAGGGACATCAATGATCCGCTTCAAATTTTACAGAATGTTTATATTGTTTATTTTCATGGTAATTTTTTTATGTATAAATAATTTTGTTTAGATGCAATAATTGCGTTCTTTTGAAAGTGAATCTAAAAATGTTCTCCATTTTTTCCCATCTCCAACAGTTCACTAGATACTTATAAAAAATAACAGTTTCGATCCTTTTACGGATATATGCCTACACACTAGAACCTCGACATAGTTTTTCACAGAACTTCAGAGAACTTCGCGATATAGGTTAATTCTCTCCCACCCCACACACTGTTGCTCCAAGCGTCGATGACTGAGCAATCAAGTGGGAGGTGAAACCAGCGCCCTGCACGTTTTTAAAATAACGCACTGAGTATTGTGGAGGGGAAAATCTCAGAAATACTCTTTGGAGGTACACTGAAACCACGTTTAAGTTTACTCCTCCGAAACGAAAACATCTCACTTAATTTCACCCGGGAAGAGCTCCCACCATTGTTCTCACCACGAGAGGAGCCCCTCCATATGAAGATGCGATTGGTTGACATATATATGGGAAGCTTGAATGAGCGGAGCACTGAGAACTTGTTGGGGAGGTGAAAGTCAACCAAAACGAAAAACAACACGTGAACTTAAACGAGCGTGAACTTATCCGGGCGTAAACTTAAACGGGGTTACAGTTTATAATGTTATCACTTCCGTCGGATTCGCGTTTGGTATGCAATGCTTTTAATGATTCTTGTTCAGACTGATTTCCTGATTCCGAATCTGCGTGATACCTCTCTGGTATTTATGGCGTTCTCGAGATATAAGCGATTAATTAAATTTTCATTATCAATTAATTATTGAATTACCGTTTAATATTTAAAAAAAGTTTTCTTCTGAATTTTTGTAGAGGGAAAGAAGGGCAATAAAAGTGTTAATAGGTAAAAGCGTTAATAGTTATTATAAAATAATGGACAAAAATTAGTATCCTTTCTGTGCTGAGTAATATTGTTTTATTGAAAAAAAGTTTTGTTGAAATCGAAAATATGAGTTAAAAAGAACAATGTTCATAATGGACGCTATCTCTCTTAATTAAATAATTTAAAAAATAGAAGGGTTTTAATTTACGAACGAAAAATGCCTTTTAATTAATAGTCCTGTTTCTCGAAAGTGATTTGCTTTATTACGAAACTTTTAACATAGAAGCGTTCTTTACCCTATAATAAATATATTTTCGTATAAAGTCGATGAAAAATGAATTATTTTGATATAATTGGGCATCAATGTTTAAACAGTCTTTTTAACTTGACACAGATTTACAGAAAATAGATATAAAAGAGTCAAAATTTGCATAGGGCTTCTTGTAATCTCTCTAAAAATAGTTATATCATTTGTAATCGAAATCTATTGAAATTCGCACCTGTAGAGGTAACGAAACGATCTTAAATAAAATTGCATCTAGCTATTTGAAATTATTTGAACTTTATCCCAACCTGGTAGGATGTATAGGAACAAAGCTAGATGCGATTTTATTTAAGATCTTTTCGTTACTTCTACAGGTGCGGATTTTAATAGATTTCGATTACAAATGATATCGTTGGTTTTAGAGACATTACAAGAAGCTCTATGCAAATTTTTACTGCTTTATATCTTTTTCCTGTGAAGATGTGCGTCTCAAAAACTAACCAACTTAGGAAACTTTAATTTGCAGATTCGGATTCTTGAGATCCTGGCGAATGAAAATTTAAAAAAAAAACTTGTGGGTACGCTTATTAGGCTCCGAGATATCAGCGATTGAAAATCGATTGGGTCTGCGAGACCAAGTCTATCCTATCAGGGATATTTCTATAAGTCTATCCTGTGAGGGTTAACTATGTGCTTTGTTAAGACTTTTCGAAGTAAATGGCTTGGGTTTTTATAAGATCCGGCATCGGAGATTATTTTTATCTACAGGGAGTAGAAACGTAATTATTCAATCGATACTGAGCATTTTTTACTTCGTATGGTGAACACTCATGAACTCTTCATTGTGGAACTTTTTAAATGGTATACTGGAGTTGCGCTAACTCCGCTTTTCTGACAGTGCGGGCTTACACCACAAAAGGGACCTATACTGAATCTGTTGGCTTTATACTCATTACTCATGACCCGAATTTTTTGTGGTGAAATAACTCTACAATGATATGGTAGTTTAATTTAAAAAAAGGATTTGAATTCCGCGCGAAAAAATCTATCAAAAACATTATTCACATAATAATTTTGGTGACGGGTCAATCTGTTAAATGTTCCATAAAGAGAGAATTGAAATTGCGTTACAACCCAGTCAACACAAACGGACGGTCTAAGACTCACATCCAAGACTTGCACTGACCTTCTAAGAGCCAAATAATGAAGTTAAGTTTGGTCATTAACTTATTTTTCGAAATTATTTATGCCACAGATTCTAATTCTGCATACAATTTTTTAAGATGATTGATTTAATGAATTGTGATCTTGTCTTATAAAAAAAAATGTTTGCGTATAATGAATTAAATTTTATTAAAATAATTTTAATTATTTTCAATAATGAACAATGTTAAAAACATGTTTAAACATTTTATCTTAAAGATTTTTATTTACTAATTAGTCTTGTAGATTAAAATAATTTCTAAAATTTAAATTAAAATTTTAATCCAACGTTGCTGTATATAAAATTATATAATCACGAAATTCATATTTTCAAGAATTAATTTTTCATTTCATTTAATGTTTTTCTCATAGGTGTCTATCGCTTAATTCTAACTTTTGAAAATTTATTTCAAATGTATATAGAATTGCACTTATATGTTAAAAGTACCTTGAAGTGTAATTTTTAAAATATGGACAAATCTCTCTCGTTAACTTAAACAATAATAAGTTCTAAATATTTCGATACATAAATTTACTTTTAAACAATGTGGCCAGCAATTATTGTTTAATTATTTCCAGCATTTTCTTATTTATAGCAGTTTTACTGAAAAATGTCAAACGTGGATAACCCCGGACATTTCGAAGAAGGTACCTCCGAACAGATACTTTCATGCTGGATTTAATTTGTTTTCTGTCAAAAATTCTCAAATGATAAATAGACACTAATAATTTAACTGAATTAAGTTTGTAATAACCTGCGTATGTACTCATTTTCCTCCTTTAAGTAAGTATTTGTTTTGCAGTTTTAATTTTAGAAATACATTTTTCGTTAATTAAGTATGATAAAATGGACAAATATTACGAAAATCTTAGTGTGCGGGGCTACCTGACAGTATTTTTTCTTAACCTATTTTAGGCCTCATTTCAATTGCCTTTTGTTTTTTTACAGCAAGTTTGTTTCTTATGCATTTAATTGAAAATTGTTCCTAGAAGCCCTGATATTATAACTAACTTTCTATATCAATATTTTGATCACTATCAGCTAAGTTATTACCAAAAAAAGGTTAAATGTCCAGTACTATCCGACTCTCCCCTACTCTATATGAAAAATTGTTCCAAGGATTTTTCGTTTAATTATTTGAAGATAAAATTACACTTTTAAGTTTTTAATTAAAAAATTAAGATAGCCATAAAATTTCGATGTTTTAAATGTTCTTCTAATTAAAAATTGAAATTACTATTACAAACATAATATGTGTTTCTATAAGAAAAGCTACCCTTTTGCTGCACTTTTGTCCACATTTTCCAGAAAAAGCATCTAAATTTGGTGAATGTCATATGGACAAATGTTGAATTTTTAGTTAAAACATAAAAAGTCCCCACTATCGGTCACTTTCGGGACAAAGTATAATGCAAGCAGATAGAGCATATATAAAGGTGCGATTTCCCAAAAGGGACCTTCCATAAAGGATGTCAAGTTTTTCGGCGTATTTTCGACCCCCCCCCCCCCCCCCCCCCCCCCCCCCCCGACACATTTTGACGATGGAGATCTGTGAAATTGTCACAGACTGTCACAATTCGGCTACCCCTCCCCATTCCCTTAAAACTCTGACATCCTTTATGGAAGCTCCCTAAACCCCCGAAAAACGATAATTTAGATCGTGTTCACAAAACCGCAAATATCGGCTAAACTGCGACTCACCTACGTGGTACATTTTCTAATAGAATGACACATATTATGTTAATTAATAAATGTCCCAATGAATATTTACGTGATATTTATCATAGCGCAAAGTGTGCGGGAGGGATTGCATTTTAATTCCGACAAGATATCCCTAACAGTTCCTGTGGTGGGAAATATGTGTCTGGACTAGTATTTTAATGTTGGCAAGATTACTCGCAAAGATCCTGCCAGGAGTGTGTGTGGAATTCTCTTGTCGCGCATTATCTCCATATAATCCGCTGGGATACTCGCTAGAATTTTGGCAGCATCTGAATAATCACACAGTTTTTGCTGGGAAGGGAAATTAAGTGAGATGTTTTCGTTTCGGAGGAGTAAACTTAAACGTGGTTTCAGTGTACTTCCAAAGAGTATTTCTGAGATTTTCCCCTCCACAATACTCAGTGCGTTATTTTAAAAACGTGCAGGGCCCTGGTTTCACCTCCCACCTGATTTTCTCTAAAGGATTAATAAGTAAGAAAGAGAAAATTTATTTCATATTTTGTAGCATTCTTGGGGCAACATTAGAATTGAAAGGATTCAATCAAGGTAGCTTTATAAGAAACATAAAAAAAAGAATAAAAATTCTGTAAAGTTTTTGAAGCGGAATTCTCGAGTTTCATAGAGAGTTTGTTCGACAAAAATAATTGAGAAAATGCTTTGCGTTCTAAACGTGACAGCATTTACGTGACATTCTATCGGATGGAGCCTATTTGGGTCTCAGCATAAATGTAACGTGTAACGATCAAGATGGAATTGATAGGGCTGAACTGTACTTTGAGAGTCATGAGAGGGTGAGAGATATTGCGCAACGAGCCTGAAACATCTGGGATTCGAATAACAGATGGTACTGGTTTTCAGGAAATTGCAAGTAGATTTCTGAGCTTCTCTAGTCTCTCGCTTGAAGCAGACCAACGCTATCTAAACTCCGAGCCAGTGCCCCACTCACCCCGAAGTTACTGGCGGCGAATCTATCACTGGCTGAGACGGCAGAACTTGCTGTCGTATGAGCATAGTAGGCATTAATATTTGCTAGGAGAGTCGACATCACCGCTGGAACTCCTGGACAAAGATACTTCGTCGACAAACAGTGAAAGTGTCTGCAAAAAATTTAAGTTTATAATTACACTTATTTTTTCAAAATTCTATCATCGAAGTTTAAACACGTTTAAACGCTACCCCTAAATCATTTTCCTTTTGATGAAAAAATTATTTCTTACTTTTTAGTTTATTGATAATTATATATGAATAAATACTAGTTATTAGTCATGAATAATACAT
>NC_046664.1:109021157-109034231 GCF_010883055.1 Belonocnema kinseyi | reverse complement strand
TTGGCTTTTTAAATCACTTTTGTGATCTTTTTTTAAAGATATAAAACATAGAAACAATAAAACATTGTCGTTTCTGGAATAAGTGAACAAATAAAAGAAAATACAGTTCTCCCTACGATAAGAAAATGCGCCTGACCGCAGCCCGGCTCGTGTCACTGCTGCGTACGCGAGTCTCGCGCCCCAGTGGTTTGATTCTGTTTTGGTCAGGCACCGGTTACTACACTGTCCGCGCTTGAAGTACCTCAGCGTGCAAAATCAGGTTGGGACTGATGTTTTTTTTAAAATAAGAAACGCTCTCGGATACGTCTTTTTGAGACAATTCAATAATATTTACATAATTCGGATACAGGTGCACTATTCATCAAAAGGAAGAAAATAGAAAAGTAGCGTTTAAAATATTTTAAAAATTTTATTTTCAATGCGTGACCTGGTAATCATAGGCTCATTTTTTCAAAAAATGAAATAAAATAAAGAAATATTGTTTTTTGAAAGTACTTACGTCATTGCTTGGTAGATGCTTTCAATTCCGTATCGCATGGCAAATTCGTCAACGAGTTCTTCACCAGGAGGGTCAAAATAAACCTTCCAAGCGTCGTCGCCTCTGGCTTGAGGTAAAGTCACCATTCCACTGTTTCCTTCGCAAAGGCTGTGGAAGAGGTTTTCGTGAAGGCACGTGTATTGGACATGGTAAGGTGCCACCTTTTCTTCTCCCTTGATTTCGACACTAATATGAAGCCTTATTGCTCCGGAGACTGCACTTTTGTCTGTTCGCTTCTCCAGGTTGTACCAGACGTCCATCTCACCACTGAGAGTTCGAACCTCGATGATGGTTTGACCCAGGAAGTCATCACTCTCCCTCGTCAATTTCTGCCTCAATTTTGACTTTAAGTCGTTATCTTCATCCCACACACGGACTTTTATTCTGTCCGATGAGTTGTGGCACTCGCTGAAATTTCAAAATTAGGTATTATATATTATAAAATTTATTGCTAGAAATAAAAATAAAACTTACAAGTAAAACTTCTCATTCCAGACTGGATTCAACTCCTGTGGCATCGTTTTCGTTCGTTTCTTCACTTTTCCTACTTGAACTGTGACATATGGATCGGAAGTTCCACTCTTATCCTTGGCAATTAGTCCTTGAGCGCAGATCACTGTTAAATTCATAATTAACAAATTAAATATTTTTCTTTTAATTTCAAATATGCCTCGAAAATTCCGAAAAATACCAGGCACAGAATAAGGCGAATGTAGATGATAGAATATCCACTAATCTCCACTAGTTATACATTAATTTTGAAAATTTGAATCCGACATAATTAAAACAAAAAATTGTTAAAATATCAAATTTTAGAAGAAATGTTTAGAAACTAATTTCCCTATGAACTTCTTCATATGTAATTCTTATATGTTAAGAGATTTATTAAGAGCAAAAAATTATAAATGCAGTTACCAATAAAAAATTTCATTTTAATTTTACTTTTTAACGGAAATTACTTATTTAAAAAAAACGCTCAATTTATTTCAATTAGTGAATTCAAATCACGGACCATGAAAGATTAATTTTTTTTTCATTGAATATTGTAAAAAATTAATTAAATTGTCAAACCGAATGATAGATTCGGCCACAACGTAGCAATAAAGCTCTAACCTAGTTCGTTTGAATGCTGTGTTGTTGTATATTTTGATGCAGCCATGACAATGCTGCTTTCAGATTTACATCCGAATTGCAATGCAATATTTTGAAATAACGAATGCTCGTATTTACCAGCTAGTTACAGATTGTGTTATATAACGACAAATCTACATCAGTCTCGGTCTCTGCCTGTTTGAGATAAATAGATTTGAACTGTGACGTTGCTGAAAGTTTCAGACTTCTTCAATCGAGATTTGGGAAATTGTGTTAGATTTAATTAAATAGATTACTATTTTACTGTACCAAAAAGTTTTGAATTTAGAAACGTGCAAAAATATACATTAACACCTGTACCTACTTCCATTCTATAACTATTTACTACAAGGTTTGAAAATGAAGAATTTATATTAGATCAAAGTTAGAGTTAGATTTTGTTCAAAAATGGTATGGGCTTCATAAATGATACAGCAGTATTTCTGAATCAAAATATTTGAAATGTTTATTTGATTTTAACGCATCATTTGTAATTCAATTCAAACAACTATAATTACAATTTAATTTTAACAATTTTTTATGATTGAAATTTACATAAATAAAAACACAAGGGTTGAAATAACCAAAAAACATCGTTTTGTAATCAAATGTTATATCGGCATACAAATTCCGAAAAGTGATTTACCTTCCTGGAATTGAATGGGGTCTTATCCATGGTAAAAATTGAGATTGGCATTTTTTTGCCGGTAATCCTGAAATCCATTGCATTTGGACATAGATCTCTGATACAACGCCACAGTCTTTGATAACGAAAACATATATCAAGGACATGCATATTTCCAAATGGTAAAACATTGATTTTTAGACCAACACCTTTATTGATGCCACAGCCTTTTTAAAGCGTGCACATAAGCTCGGCGTGCTCGTGTAAATGTGTTACATATAGATAAACATTACATTATTGTACATATTTTATACAACATATATAGTGTAAAAAAATATCAATAGCATGAACCGAGCTAAGGCTGGTATAAGCAGCGCGATGCTGATACATTTAGAATGTCATTTTTTGTAATCATACAAATTATTATTTTTTGAATCCAAACTACAGAAAGAATTGTTCACAATTGAAAATCATCCATAGATGCTAGGTTTTATTGTAATCTGCTAATTTGAAATATTTATTAGTGTCGTGAAGCACGTAAAATTTGCTTAAAACTTGTTCTTGTTCGATTTAAGACTGGTATAACATGCTTGGGAAACATGTAAGAAATAGTTGAGGCAGCATGGGATCGATCAATCATCGACTTTCAGAAGTATGAAAATATGTATGGTAAATGAGACAATCCCATAAGGTAAGTGTGCCAGTTATCGGAAGCTCAAGGCGAATTTCAGATTTCAAATGCTTGAAAAACTATATTAAACATATTTAAAGCTCAAGAAATGGGTTTTATCGAATAAAGTGTACCTTTACAAAGGTAAATTACTTATTACTTGTAACATATCCTATTAGAATGAATATTATAAGAAGTTCGAAGTTATAAATACTAGAATGCATGGGTTATTGGCAAGTCAGAAATCTGGCTGCTTCAGTTATCGGTACTTCGATGTGTGAGTGATCGGCAATAGCGTTTAGAAAAAAACATCTTTGCTGGGAACGAAGAACACAACAGCTTACTATATGTAAAACACTGCCCATCTGCCGACAACCCATTCATTTACGAGGACTGCCACATTTACCTTACTACAAGTATATTGAAATAGTATAGCTAAAGTATAGTTAGATTTTAGCTGAAGTATAGATGAAATATAGATGACGGTTATGATATACTTCATCTATAATTAAATATAGCTGAAGCATATATGATTTGTGTTAAGTTGTTTTTAAAGATATCCCAGCAACGGGATAAAATATAATGCAATGTCAATGACACAACGTCCGTAAATTAAAAAATTCTGTGATTTAAATAATTTTCTCAGAAAAATCTGCAACGAACATTGTTGGCGAGTGTAGTAAAGAAGCCAGATAATAAATTCTTTCAAGGTTCAACAAAATTCGTGCCACTTTTTTTCCCGAACACTACTTCGGAGTTAAAATTCAACCGTCTTGTTTTTCAACTATATGGAGATTCCTTAAAGCAAGAAAATGTATATAAGAATACAGTGATTTCTGATTCTTAACCATAAGATTATTATTCCATGAAAAAATCTGACTAATTTTTTATTTAGAATAAAGATATGATCTTATATTTTTAATAATATAAAGATTTTCTTATGTTTTTATAAATTTAAAAGTTGCAAACAACATTTTTCATGCTGTGAAGATCATGGTTTTGGATCTCTATAATTTGATGCATTTCAGGTTTCCAATGTTATCATTAAGAATACAACGCTTGTACTTACTGTGCATTATCTTTTAATTCTACAAATATAATTGAGCTACACATGCTATAGCCATACTTTCCCTCAGATTTAGAAATACTTAATTTATACTTCTGACAGACTTAAGCTAAACATTACAGATATACGTCAGCTATACTTTCTTGAATCATAGTAATGAGAAACGATTAAATTTTCCTAAATTTATTAAATTTCCACAAACTCGCAAAAATGTCAAACATTTTCCAAAAACTTTCAAAAGTTTTGAAAAATGTCCAAAATTTTAGTGGACGTATGCGAAATAGATTTGACTGCTTAACTCATAGTTGTCTTTCATGGGACTATTAATCGGAAGAAGGACTTCAATTTCACTCGAACTTTCAGACGGGGCGTTGTGAAAAAGTATATTAAAAGTATCCAAATTATCCTAAAAATCTTTAAAAAATAGAATTGTTGAAAATTAACCACATAATTGGAAAATAATGTGATAAAACTACAAAATACTGTTAATCCAGAAAAAAAAACTCTTCAATAAAGAGAGAAAAGTAAAATCATGACTGTTATTTTATAGTCAAAAACGGATCTATATTTTGTATTATTCTTAGAGTGTACAGGAACATTATTAAGAAATGAAAAAAACATCAAACTGTTTTAAATTCCTTAAAATTCAAATGTAATATGCAATGTTAAAAAGGGGTTTTAGCAGGAAATTCAGTCAGATTCCTTTTCTCTATAATATTTCTTGTAACATTTAAATGCAAATAAACCAGAAAATTCAGTAAATACGATATTTAAAAGTTTATTTGTTTGATTTGAAATTATTACTCTCTAAATATGAGTTGGCATCACTGCACCTTGTCAATTTAGCAATCATAATAAAATAATATTTTAGTACTTTCAATCAAAGAATCATAGTAAAAAACTAACACCCATAAATATGATAAAATATTGAAAAAGGTGAAAAGTTCCAATGCTTTTAAATGACACACAACCTCACATATTACTTTAATTTCAAGATTGAGCTGTCATGTACAAACCCGTTAAGTAAGTACTTCCTATATGAGTTAGAGTATATTTATCCCACAGTTAATTCAGCAGACTTACAGCACAAAAATTAAAAAAATTTATTTAATTAAGGAATTCTTCTTGCTACTAAAGTAAAAGAATAACAACAACGCTTAACTTACAAATTTAGAGGTTATGCTTCACATGATATACTCTGGTGTTACTGAACTGATTAGTGAATAAGTCCGAAATCACTGATTATTCAGTGAAATGTCTAACTACTATTTCAATCAGTGAATTTTTCACTGATTCATATTTAGAGAATACATTCTCATTCTAAGAAGAAGGTATATTGAAGTAAAATTGGAGTTCGTCGGATTTCATAGAACCTTTACATTTTGAGAACCTCTGAGCCTAAAAAGAAAGGAAGAGTTCGTTAGCCAGCCACTTTTGACCTACGGTACAGGTTTTATCCATGGAAAATACTTTTTACAAAATAAAAAATTCTATTTTCCAACAATACTATGCGAGATACGAAAAAAGTGTTAAAAATCAATATTGCTTATCTCAATAGGATCTATAAATGTACTCCGACAATTTCTTTGGAAGATAAAGATTTTCTGTTTTAATCGTGATAACAATTTCAAAATCCGAATTTCCATTTTCCAAAAAACTATGCAAGAAATAAAAAAAGTTTTTAAATAAAAAAATTTTTATCTCAAAAAGATGTAGAAATTTACTTCATATATTTTTTTTCGAGACGTATTGTTTTCCTTTAAATCATGCTGATAAAAACTCTCGAACGCAGATGGTAACTGATTGGCTAGTTCAGAGACGATATCATCGAGTTTACATATCCATTCTCGACGTTAAAGCTGCATCTGGACAATAATTAATTGCAGTGAAAAAGACGATCAAACAGAAAGCAGGAACAGTCACCCATCCGAGCGCTCAGCGTGCCTGTCCATTACTTTGCAATTCTTAAAAAGGTACATTTAATTTTGAAGGCTAGTGCTCTGCTGTGTTTGGGGTTAAGTTTTAAAGATTTTTTTCCCTACGAAGTTGAAGAAGATTAGGGAGTAAGTAATTAAAGAAGACAATTTTTGTACCAGCCTTACCCCGCTTGACGTTTATGAATAATTAACATACAATAATGTATAATATGCGAGCTGTGACTCTAATACATAATATGAATAATAATGATGTTTCAACATGAAAACGGATAAATAGACGGATAGACACTCATGCCCATGCTACAAACTCTTTTTATTTGGACCTCAGATGCGAGAACCTCCATGGTCTCGAGGCACTCTTTTATCCGATTCCTAATCGATTCCATGAGGGGTAAAATTTGAAAGTTATTGTTATCGTAATAACGACTTGATCGTGTCTGCGATAAGGTGTACAGTATGTATATTGCGGATAGTGATACGATCTTGTGTTTGTGGGCATGTGCGTGGAATCGATGCTCGCCCGATGCCGCCCGATGCCTCCATCGATTTTATACGCCTCGTCGTGTACCTTTTCATTATTGACATGCTGTCTCTCGCGCAGGACAAATCGATTCTTTGTTTTGTTAGTTATCGACAGTTCGATTAAAAACGGTATTTTCTGAATAATCGAGGAAATCGCCTCCGATTATCTCATTCGCAACAAAATACTCGAGAATTTTATAGATTCTCACCACTATATCTTTCAATCTTTTATTGGATTCGTCCAGTGTTTATAGAGCTTCATTAAAAAAACACTTCAAAACTGAACTATTTTCTGATATAAAATGTCGAATGAAAATAATTTAAAAAATAGGAATAAGATAAAAAATTAATCCGGAATTATTCTGCAATATGTAGCTTTCGATTAGTGTTCCCCTTAATGTGGAAAATACGTATTCGAATTATAAATACAAGTTTGAAAAAAAACCAGGTTATTTTTATTGGTCAATGCGTGCTCGCGGATATTAATGTTGGTGATTCACTTCGACGATGTTCATAAAGAACAAAACGTATCTGAAATTTCATGAAAAGGCTTGGATATTACAGCTGACTCTTTTGCCGAATTACAGCTAGATATTTTAATTTGCGTTCACTGAATCGAAAAATTTCCTTACTAGAGCGCAAGTGGAAGCGGCGTTAACTGTTATTTTCAATTACCTTTTCGCATTACCCTCCTCTTCATTGTTGTCACCTGCGCAACACCTATCGTTTTTTTGATACCCCTTTCTCGCCTTCTTTCCACTTCTTTTACCATCCCTTTGAAAACTCACTCATGTTTCCGCTTACACGTGGATACAAGATGAAAGTTTTCACCCTATGTTAGGAATAGAAAATACAGGTTCTTAGTCTACTGTTACGCGTGGGTAGTTTAAAAATGTGAATCGGGTTGCTCTGACAAGGCAGTTATTTTGAAAGTCCTAATCCTTTTTGGACAATTTTCCCCAATTGTTCGTATTCATCATTTCTCGTTTATGAAGGCTGGACCAGAGGTTTGTGAAATGGTCAGTAGACTGGAATATAGTTCTTTAGTTTCTATGGCGGATTGCTCCCTTTGTAGAAAGAAACTAATTGGGCTTTTTTTATATCTTTGTAATTTTTTTGAAGAACAGCACTGAAGTCATATCAAATTAGCATAATTGGAAAAATAATTCCAATATTTGGTAATTCGGTTTGAAATTTCTTATTGCAGCGAATATTAATTTTATAGAAATAACAAGTGTAGAATATGGAATGAGCAAATTTCTTTTTTTTGAACTTTGTCATGTCCTTTTTGCTATCTTTCAAGCAAACCCCCATTGATAGATGAAAGTCAATGACATTTTTTGACCCGGATAAAGCAACCCTCGGTAAGTTACCTTACATCATGTTATATATTTGCGGCGGGTCACATTTAATAGGTATGCCTTACATGTTTGCAGAATCTCTAATTCAGGAATAATTGAACTGACAACAATGCTGCAAGTCACAGTGCAAGTCACGTACCACGTATTTTGCGAATGAGCCAGTAATTGTAAATACATAAAAATTTAAATTATGAGAAGTGAATGCATAAAAAAATAAATACCTTTATAATATTGAAAATATTTTCTTTCACTACTTTGTCAGTTGAATTTTAAATAAAGTAGAAAAATGTCTTGTTAGCGTTATTGCATCTTGCAGCTACTTTTTTCCATTTATACTAAAAAATGAGTAAAATTTTGACAAGTGGTAATAAAAGTAGCAGAGTTGAATGCAGGGTCCTCAATCAAAATTCCTGTTACTGATATTTACCAACATCTAGCATTCGAAGATTAATTTCTGTTCTAAATGTATAACTTCTATTATATTCAAGACATACACAACAACTCTAATTTAAAGAAAATGAATTTGGAAATCATAAAATACTTTAAGAAATAAATTAAAATCATTTAAATTTTATCTTTATACTCTAAGTTATAGACAATGGATGACTTTTTAAGAATTTATCGTTTGAAGCGTTCTTTGATCTTATATTATTTAAAATATATAAATCCGGATTTTAACAGAATTTCACTAACGTTTTGAGTGACTTTTGAGTAAACCAAATCACGGTGGTAAAGGCATGTACATTAATGGCAATGTTGCGTTTGTATGTGAAGCGATGTATGTATTTTTCTAGTGTGTATGGATTAATAGTGTCCTAAATAATTAAAAAAATATATGTAATTTAATTGATCTAAAAATAGGTTTATGATTTTATAATTGTTTGTAATTTGAAATGTTTTTGTTTGTTATAATAAAAAAAAATTTCTAATTATAAAAAAACAAACTAAACGTTAGAAAACTTACATGGAACACCACATAGTAAACTTATTCTTCTAAAAACAACAGATTATCTTTCACACGTTCAGCTTCTTCCAGGAAGCTGATAATTGCAGATACAATGGAAATCGAATTTGAAACTATGCGGAAAAGTAGTGTATTGGGACCCTAAAAAAGTATAAATTATTTGGTTTCGATTGATTGATGCCTTCTGAAAATGTGTCGGAAAAAATGATCATTTTCATATATTTTAAATTATTGTGTATTTTAATTTTTTAATGTTCTTCAAGATTTTCCTCGTCTGAAAAAATGCAGACTGGAAAATTATTTCAGATATTTGAGGCAGAGTAGATTAAAAAAAAAATTAAAAGAAGTTTTATGTTTTTTCAAATGATATATTTTCAAAAATTTAGAGCATTTGCGAAATTTTTTGGACTACTTTTTTTGAAGATTTGAAAATTCCATGAACGGTTATTTATAGTACGTGCAAATACGAACAATTTATCTCTATGATTTTTTTCTGATGAAGCGAAAATTATCAGATTTATAGAATTTTAAAAATACAAATAGATCATACGAAAATAAACATTTTGATTTAAACAACGCACAATATGAAAAAAACAAGGAGAAGAAAAACTTCACTTTTTGCAGGCTAATAAAAAATCAATAATTCCATTTTGAGGTCAAAGGAAGCAAGATGCGAATAAACATGAACAAATAAACATTTTGCACCTAAAGAAGATGTACAAATTTGTTACAAATCACTTTCTGATACGATAAGTGCTTCTTAATTTATTCGCAAAGAAAAACATTGAAAATAAAAAAATTTAATTTGTTCACAAACGACAAATTTATTATGAAATGCTTTTGATAGGATACGTGGTGTTTTTATTCGTAAAAAACAACATTAAAAAATTTTTAATTTAATTTTTGGATAAACGAAACGAGCTATAAAAAATCGATTGACAAAAGTCGCTCATCAAAAAAAAAGCTACAATTTTTCCATGAATTATGTTTTAATAGGATGCGTAGTTTTTGTTTAAGTCTTAAAAAAAGTGATAAAAAATCCACCAGCTGTGCGGGCACAGCTTTTCAAAATTGAAGGTCAAAGCACCGACAACTGTAATTTGATGATTGTGAATTCTCTTTTGCTGAAGCTATTTCGGATTTAACGAACACATTCTTATCACGTATCTCGTGCTTCGCACTCAATTTCGTAAAAATTTTTTACTTTTCTACATTTTGTTCAACGCTTTTATATTGAATCTATATTAATATTATTTATGTACCTCGGTTTTGGATTGATTATTCAGATACTGCAAAATGAAGTAAAAATTGTGTTTATCATGATTACTTTGATAGTTGTTTCTTATTTTTCATTAAATTTTATTCTTAGCTGCGCTAAAACATGTAAACAGTTGTACCAGTGGCCACCGACGTGCATAGTTGCTCCGTGCACAATTGTCACTTACATTGATATTGAAATATACGTATTTTTATCGCCTTTTTTATAATTTCATAATTATATTATTTTCAATCTTGTTTTTCACGATTAAAAAAAATTACTCGCTCTGTCTCGGAATTATTTATAACAAATTTATAAATCCTTTTTGGGTAAACAACTTTGTCTATTAATTTTCTCATACCTTGTTTCATTTGAAGAAATTTTTTTGTTTACTTCCAATGTTATTTTTTACGACTAAAACAAAAACTACGCGTCCTATAAAAAATTATTAATGACACATTTGTAGCCCTTTTTGAATGCACAACTTTTATCAATCCATTTTTTTCATAGTTTACGTCTTTTGTCTAGGAATTAAATTTATACTTTTTAATGTTGTTTTTTAACCCTCAGGGCACGGGCTATAAAAATGTTACGTTCCGTACGGACATGAGTTAACCCTAACCTGGCAACTTGAGCGACTGAATATTGGGCTCTAATTCGTAAATTGAAACCATTTTTTTACATCAATCGGAAATTGTACTTTAAAATGGCTGCGTTGGTTTTTCGATTCGCTCCAAAAAACATATATTTTTTTAAACTTTCAATACTTGTTATAGATAATATTGGTAAATATAACATGAATAAACAACAGAAATTGCTTAATTTTTTTAAATGTATTAAACAAGATATTATTACAAGTTATTTGCGCACTCGCAGCATAACTTGGCTACGTGCTCCTTGTATATGACCTTGTCACTCCATCAAAAATTGTAAAATGTTTAATGGTCAAGAGAAACTGGGAGACAATTTGCAGCTCTTCGGTTTAGACGTTTTATTGTCAACAAATTCGTCTCTGATATCCATTTCATCTGGTAAAGTACGAAGAACAGCGCAACTCACGGGAAATAACATGCAGTCATAAGGCGAGTTGTGCTAGCCTTCGTACGGGGCATCATTATATATAATATAATATTATCAAAATATACTAAAAACAATGTAATTATATATACCAGTATATTCTACTGCATAAAATGCTGGTGAAAAGACCTTTTTTAATTTTCACAAATATCGGATTTTGTTACGTTCCGTACCTACTGGGTGTGAATACCCGACTCCAAATTTTCCAAACTTATAATTTGCACACCAAGCGCAGACGGAAGCTGCCGACCGACGCACAGTGGGAAAAAAAAGACTTTTTTGGTTCAAAATAACGTGCAGCTCACAAATATTGACCGACTTGGACAAAAAATTGTAAAAAAGCTGATAAGATTTCTAAGAGAGCTGTGTAACCTGATTTTTGATTAACGGTTTGAATTTTTTATAAATAAACAATTATGACGAAAAAAATGGTCATTTTTTCTATTTGACGTTCCCGGTGCGAATTTAATAAAAAAATGCATTATTCGGGCATTTGCCCGCAGAAAAATTCGGTTTTCTCAATTCCAGTCTTTTTAGTTGGGAACCTTATGACGATTTTAGCAACATTCATAATAAGTTGATAAATTTTATATTTTTCAAAACAAATTTAATAAAAAAAATACATTAGTCAGGCACCTGTCGATGGATAAAATATTTTTTCTCGATATCACTCTTTTTAATTGGGAATTTATTGATAATTGGCGCAACATTCAAAATTAGTTGATAATTTTGATGATTTCTTTAAATAAATTCAATAAACAATGCATTATTTGGTCATTTCTCTGTGGAAATACTCGTCTTTTTCTATGCCCTGTTTTTATTAAGCTGCACCATAATAATTAATCTTGGATTTCTCAATTCATTTGTTTGTTGTGCTACAATCTTGAATTCGTTAACAATAATACTGGCTCCTTCTTAGATCTTAAGACTTCATCATGAAGTTCCCAAATAAAAAGTTTGACATCGAAAAAAAATTTTTTTCCGTCGACACGCGCCTCAATAATGCATTTGTTTATTAAATTTGTTTTAAAAAATCATAGAATTTATAAAAAAATTATGACTTTTTGTGAAGTTATCATAAAGTTGCGAATTAAAAAAATTCACATAGAATGAAACAAATTTCTCTGTCGACTAATGCCTGATTAATGCATTTGTTTATTAAATTTGTTTTAAAAAATCATAAAATTATGAATTTTGCTATAATTGTCATAAAGTTCCCAACTAAAAAAAATGGCATTGCGAAAACCGAATTTCTCTTCCGACAAATGCCTGAATAATACCTTAATTTATTGAATTTGTTTTAAAAAATCATAAGAACACTCAAAAACTTATAAGTTTTTCTAAAATTATCATAAAGTTCATAATTTAAAAAAATTGACATTGAAAAAAACAAATGTTTCTATCGAAAAATGCCTGATCACTGCATTTGTTTATGAAATTTGTTTATAATATAAACAATTATAATGTTAAGAGAAATGTAAAAAAATATAATATTGCTTCCATTCAAATTTCTTCCAATAGAACTTTAAAAAACGTATAATTATGGAAAATCGTAGAAAACATTTTTTCCACAAACAATTTGTTTATAAAAAATGTTTTGTTTATTGTCTAATATCGGAACATCTTTAAATAATGTCACTCTATGCAACTTAGACGATTTCAACAATTTTTCAGTTTTTGACGAGCACCGCGAACTCAAATAGACAAAAATGACCATTTTTTTCGTCATATTTGTTTATTTATAACAAATTTTTAAACCTAATTAAAAATCAAACTTGATAACTCTACTAGAAATCTTATCAGATTTAAATAAAAAAATTTTTGGTCCAAATCGGTCTATATTTGTGGGCTACGCGTTATTTTGAAACAAAAAAGTCATTTTTCCCCACAGTGCGACGCTCCAAATGTTTGCACTTCAGAGATCC
>NC_046664.1:109017030-109021147 GCF_010883055.1 Belonocnema kinseyi | reverse complement strand
CCCCCCGGTACGTACCATCAAAATCGACTTCTTTCAAGGTGTCACTACTTTGAACATTCGCTCGGGTTACGCTAACCCAGCCCGTATCCTGAGGGTTAAAAATTAAACAAACACGTATCCTATCAAAACATATTTTCTATCAATTTTGAAGCAGCCCTTTTTTTGATGAACATCTTTTGTCTCATTTCTTTCGGACGATGTGTCGCTTGTCCAAAAATTTAATTTAAGAAAATTTGTATGTTGTTTTTTACGAATAAAACAAAAATAACATATCATATGAAAGTGATTTATAAGAAATTTGTAGATCATTTCTAGTTGCGCGATTTTTTTTATTCATATTTTTTCGCATATTGCATAGTTGGACTGCAAAATGGAATAATTTATTTTTCATTATTTTTTGCACGATTAAAATTTTAATTTTCTATTTTTAAACAAAATAAAAAAAATTGTTATGATAATTTTGTAGAACTTAAAAAAACGTTTTTCTTCTGGCAACTTTTTGTTGTATCGTGCATTCTTTGACTTTTTTTCATCAAACAAAGTCATGCGGATAAATTTTTCATATTTTCATGTACTATAATTAAACCGTACAAGCTAATTCGATTAGTATGTCGAAAGTTATCCGATATACTGTCAGTTTTCACGTAAAATTAATACCTTCCCATAATGGACGGGAACTTAAGAATAATAAAATAATAAAAACAAGGTAATACAAATACGTATGTTTCAATACCAATGCATATTATGAATTGTAATGATATGAATTTATTTAAATGATACATGTTCAGCATACCTAAGAGTAACATTTAATGAAAATTAACAAACAAATATTAAAATAGTCTTGATAAATACAATTTGTATTTTATTTTGCAATATTTGCATATACAATCCCAGGCCGAGGTACATAAATGAATGTAAAATACATTTGATATAAAAGCGTGGAACATAATGTAGAAAAGTAAACATTTTGGACAAAATCGAATACGAAGCATGAGGTACGTGATGAGAATGTGTTCACTGAAGCCAAAAGAGCTTTAGCAAAAGACAATTCACCATCAAAAAAGTACATATTCAAGCGCGAAGTGCGATAACTAACAGTCGCGCGCCCAACCATGTGAATCGCGCACGTAACGCGCTGAGAATGTGCCCGCGCAGCGGTAAGATTTTGTCTAGTATATTTGCACGAGTAGAAAAGTCTCGAATATCCGAACTAATTCTCTCGATGTTACTGTAGATGTTAAACATGTTTTTGAAAACATGGGTTTACTAAACCTAAGTTACTTCCAAGAGAACGTTCATTAAAGAACTTTCAGAATTGTTTGAGACGAGGAAGACCAAATTGTATGATAAGTGATTGTTTGATTTTTCACATGCTAAACTTCATTTTAAATGTGGTTTGGTGCAGGGTCGTTAGTTATAATGAATAAAAAATACAGTACAATTTCAAAATGCTATTTTTCTTACGGTTTCATTAGGTAAAGGTTTCCAATAAAAATATTCTCAGGTTCAAGAAATGTATTATTATAGTTTATATTTTCTCTTTTAGAAATAAATACAGGGGAATGGAAGCTTCTTATGTGTCCCCTAAGGGTTTACACTTTTCTTGCACCTTCTTCCCTATTCCTTTACATACCCCTCACCCTCTTACTTGATGGTGGGAGGGGGACCTACAGTTTAAGGTGCGTCCCGAACCACCAAGAGCAACAGTTTTAAGTACTTAGAGAAAACCTTTATCTCTAGACGTACCGGTCCCATACTGTAAAAAATATTGCTGAAAATTACATTTCGTTCTGTAACTTTTTCCTATGATTCTTGTGGGAAAATTACACGTTTCTTATAAACAGTGATTATTAAAGTAATTTTACCATAAATGAATGAAATTTACAATGAAAGTGTAATTTTCCCACGACAATCATAAAACATAAAAATAACAGTGATTATTGTAGGAATTTTACACTAAAGTGTAACTGAAATAAAAATGGAATTTCACGACTTTTATTAAAGCTTCCAACGATTAGTGTATTTTCACACGCGGAGTGTAATACGTTTTGCAGCAGCGATGTAAAATTCTATAATCCCTGTAATTCTGCCGCGGAACGCTTGATGGAGTTGCGCGTCCATGTTTAGATCTTCTATTATAATCGATAGGCGGCGAGTAAATTCAGTACAAGATTGTGCAAAATTTTGGCGGCATTCAGATATATTTAGAATCCAAATCGTGGATTTTGCTGGGTTAAGCGCATCAGAAAGGTAAGTGCGATGTGTTTTACTTGAATACATTTTTTCGCATTTTTGATATGCTTGCGAAAAAAAATCATTTGGAAGGTTATGGCTGTACAGGCCGCAGTTGACAGAAATTAAGATGCGCCTATTTCGGCCACTGATCATTACCTCTTAAGTTTGATGCGTATTTGTTTCGTAACAGCAAACCAAAAAAAAAGTTTAATGTTTTCTGCTAAATAAAAACATGACTCCTTTTATTTATATATCTTATTATTCTTCCTGTTCGATTTAATTTAAACATACATTAAGCGATGCAAAATACCCGTGTTTCCAATTGCGCATGCGCAACATTTTACATGCGGCGTTTTACAGTGTCACTGGAATTTTACAAGGCGAATGTAAAATTCCATTCTTCCAAAACTGCCTCTTACCACCTGTGTGCGATTTTGCACTATTGTGTTATTCCTACATAATTATGGTAAATTTTCCACAGTAAACACTGGTAGTTTTATGTCCTTTGATCTTTATAGTAAAATTACATGAAACTTTTTACAGTGGACGACTCTCTGGAGATGAACAACTCCCTTGCTAGGCTAGTGTTCACTGCATGGGCCGCCGAGGCTCTTCCAGAGTGCGAGGCGGGAATCGAACCCGCAAGCCTACGATTTAGCCCCCATGACCATTGTACAATTTTATAATAAATACAGTGAAGTCTCGATTTTTTTAAGCGCCGCAAAACGTAACGATTAGTTAATTTTAAGGCTGGAGGGGCCCACACCTCTATCGCGAGTTGGCAGGTTATTTCCATCGAGCGACGTTCATTAGCTGAATGACTGCCTCGGCCTTGTATCGATGAGGACGCTGCAATAACTTGTTCAACTATGCATTTGCCGAAAAGCGCGGCTCCATTCAAAAGCAGTAATTACTATCAATAATGACACAGACCAATACACCCGACTTTCAGTGTCGTAACTCGCTGTGTAGTAATTCATAGAATTTCTGACCCACACAGTGTCTCGAATGAAAGGTCGACAGACGGTTGTGAGTATTGTCTGGAAAACACCAGCGAAAGGGCGCAGTGCGCGGAGACTTGCATGCGGAGATCGCACAATATTATGCATTCTAATTGGAAATGGTTCAGACGGTCCGTATTTCCGCAGTTGAAAACGTCGCCATCTGATTACATCACTGCACGCATGCCAGTGAATTTTCCAGTGTTTTTGTTGACAGACGACAAATTTCCAACGAAAAATCAATATAATAGAATCAAAAAATGACTCAAATATTTCGCGAAACAGTAAGTTTTTGTGGCATGACTGAATAGTAATTTTTTCAAGTGTAGAATACATTTGCGCAATTCTATTTTTCATCTTTTTACCAGTTGAAGACTTTTTAGTTTCACGAAATCCAAGAAGCTTACCAAAATTTGAGGTTAGAGTGCCACTGGCATGAAATTTCGGATATATTGCGTAATTTCATGACACAGAAAGGTCCTCAATCGACAAAAGAATGGAGCATGATTGAGAAAATATATTCTACACTCAAAAAATATTACTATTCGTATAGTTATGACTTACTTTCAAATGTAGAATATTTTCTTGAAAGTTGTCTGCAATCCCAAGACGCCGTGCTAAAATACTTAATTAAAAACTACCGCTCTTCCGGTCTGTTTTTAATTGGTCAGCCACTGATACGGAGAAGAGCGTACAGGAACGTGCTGAGAGGTTGCCTGAACTGGGCAACCTAAAATAACTGTGTACGGGGAAATTAAAACTAGCGTAACTTAAAATTAGCGAGACTTCATTGCATTTCTATGCGGTCCGGAAAAATGTGTATTGGGTCGAGGGCTTAGTCACCTGCGGCAGTGGACGGTTAAGTAAATATGCCTGTTCCA